>NW_027462396.1:0-56575 GCF_050947455.1 Rhinoderma darwinii
TATGTGGGCTGTGTATAGCATTTTTATGTGTGTAGTATACGGCAGCATTATGTGGGCTGTGTGTAGCATTGTTATGTGTGTAGTATATGGCAGTATTATGTGCGCTGTGTATAGCATTGTTATGTGTGTAGTATATGGCAGTATTATGTTGGTTGTGTATAGCATTGTTATGTGTGTAGTATATGGCAGTATTATGTGGGCTGTGTATAGCATTGTTATGTGTGTAGTATATGGCAGTATTATGTGGGTTGTGTATAGCATTGTTATGTGTGTAGTATATGGCAGTATTATGTGGGCTGTGTATAGCATTGTTACGTGTGTAGTATATGGCAGTATTATGTGGGCTGTGTATAGCATTGTTATGTGTGTAGTATATGGCACTATTATGTGGGCTGTGTATAGCATTGTTATGTGTGTAGTGTATGGCAGTATTATGTGCGCTGTGTATAGCATTGTTATGTGTGTAGTATATGGCAGTATTATGTGGGCTGTGTATAGCATTGTTATGTGTGTAGTATATGGCAGTATTATGTGGGCTGTGTATAGCATTGTTATGTGTGTAGTATATGGCAGTATTATGTGGGCTGTGTATAGCACTGTTATGTGTGTAGTATATGGCAGTATTATGTGGGCTGTGTATAGCATTGTTATGTGTGTAGTATATGGCAGTATTATGTGGGCTGTGTATAGCATTGTTATGTGTAGTATATGGCAGTATTATGTGGGTTGTGTATAGCATTGTTATGTGTGTAGTATATGGCAGTATTATGTGGGCTGTGTATAGCATTGTTATGTGTGTAGTATATGGCAGTATTATGTGGGTTGTGTATAGCATTGTTATGTGTGTAGTATATGGCAGTATTATGTGGGCTGTGTATAGCATTGTTATGTGTGTAGTATATGGCAGTATTATGTGGGCTGTGTATAGCATTGTTATGTGTATAGTATATGGCAGCATTATGTGGGCTGTGTATAGCATTGTTATGTGTGTAGTATATGGCAGTATTGGCAGTATGATGTGGGCTGTGTATAGCATTGTTATGTGTGTAGTATATGGCAGTATTATGTGGGCTGTGTATAGCATTGTTATGTGTGTAGTATATGGCACTATTATGTGGGCTGTGTATAGCATTGTTATGTGTGTAGTATATGGCACTATTATGTGGGCTGTGTATAGCATTGTTATGTGTGTAGTGTATGGCAGTATTATGTGCGCTGTGTATATCATTGTTATGTGTGTATTATATGGCAGTATTATGTGGGCTGTGTATAGCATTGTTATGTGTGTAGTATATGGCAGTATTATGTGGGCTGTGTATAGCACTGTTATGTGTGTAGTATATGGCAGTATTATGTGGGCTGTGTATAGCATTGTTATGTGTGTAGTATACGGCAGTATTATGTGGGCTGTGTATATCATTGTTATGTGTGTAGTATATGGCAGTATTATGTGGGCTGTGTATAGCATTGTTATGTGTAGTATATGGCAGTATTATGTGGGTTGTGTATAGCATTGTTATGTGTGTAGTATATGGCAGAATTATGTGGGTTGTGTATAGCATTGTTATGTGTGTAGTATATGGCAGTATTATGTGGGCTGTGTATAGCATTGTTATGTGTGTAGTATATGGCAGTATTATGTGGGCTGTGTATAGCATTGTTATGTGTATAGTATATGGCAGCATTATGTGGGCTGTGTATAGCATGTTATGTGTGTAGTATATGGCAGTATTATGTGGGTTGTGTATAGCATTGTTATGTGTGTAGTATATGGCAGTATTATGTGGGCTGTGTATAGCATTGTTATGTGTGTAGTATATGGCAGTATTATGTGGGCTGTGTATAGCATTGTTATGTGTGTAGTATATGGCAGTATTATGTGGGCTGTGTATAGCATTGTTATGTGTGTAGTATATGGCAGTATTATGTGGGCTGTGTATAGCATTGTTATGTGTATAGTATATGGCAGCATTATGTGGGCTGTGTATAGCATTGCTATGTGTGTAGTATATGGCAGTATTGGCAGTATGATGTGGGCTGTGTATAGCATTGTTATGTGTGTAGTATATGGCAGTATTATGTGGGCTGTGTATAGCATTGTTATGTGTGTAGTATATGGCAGTATTATGTGCGCTGTGTGTAGCATTGTTATGTGTGTAGTATATGGCAGTATTATGTGGGCTGTGTATAGCATTGTTATGTGTGTAGTATATGGCAGTATTATGTGGGCTGTGTATAGCATTGTTATGTGTGTAGTATATGGCAGTATTATGTGGGTTGTGTATAGCATTGTTATGTGTGTAGTATATGGCACTATTATGTGGGCTGTGTATAGCATTGTTATGTGTGTAGTGTATGGCAGTATTATGTGCGCTGTGTATAGCATTGTTATGTGTGTAGTATATGGCAGTATTATGTGGGTTGTGTATAGCATTGTTATGTGTGTAGTATATGGCAGTATTATGTGGGCTGTGTATAGCATTGTTATGTGTGTAGTGTATGGCAGTATTATGTGGGCTGTGTATATCATTGTTATGTGTGTAGTATATGGCAGCATTATGTGGGCTGTGTATAGCATTGTTATGTGTGTAGTATATGGCAGTATTATGTGGGCTGTGTATAGCATTGTTATGTGTGTAGTATATGGCAGTATTATGTGGGCTGTGTATAGCATTGTTATGTGTGTAGTATACGGCAGCATTATGTGGGCTGTGTGTAGCATTGTTATGTGTGTAGTATATGGCAGTATTATGTGCGCTGTGTATAGCATTGTTATGTGTGTAGTATATGGCAGTATTATGTTGGTTGTGTATAGCATTGTTATGTGTGTAGTATATGGCAGTATTACGTGGGCTGTGTATAGCATTGTTATGTGTGTAGTATATGGCAGTATTATGTGGGTTGTGTATAGCATTGTTATGTGTGTAGTATATGGCAGTATTATGTGGGCTGTGTATAGCATTGTTACGTGTGTAGTATATGGCAGTATTATGTGGGCTGTGTATAGCATTGTTATGTGTGTAGTATATGGCACTATTATGTGGGCTGTGTATAGCATTGTTATGTGTGTAGTGTATGGCAGTATTATGTGCGCTGTGTATAGCATTGTTATGTGTGTAGTATATGGCAGTATTATGTGGGCTGTGTATAGCACTGTTATGTGTGTAGTATATGGCAGTATTATGTGGGCTGTGTATAGCATTGTTATGTGTGTAGTATATGGCAGTATTATGTGGGCTGTGTATAGCATTGTTATGTGTGTAGTATATGGCAGTATTATGTGGGCTGTGTATAGCATTGTTATGTGTGTAGTATATGGCAGTATTATGTGGGCTGTGTATAGCACTGTTATGTGTGTAGTATATGGCAGTATTATGTGGGCTGTGTATAGCATTGTTATGTGTGTAGTATATGGCAGTATTATGTGGGCTGTGTATAGCATTGTTATGTGTAGTATATGGCAGTATTATGTGGGTTGTGTATAGCATTGTTATGTGTGTAGTATATGGCAGAATTATGTGGGTTGTGTATAGCATTGTTATGTGTGTAGTATATGGCAGTATTATGTGGGCTGTGTATAGCATTGTTATGTGTGTAGTATATGGCAGTATTATGTGGGCTGTGTATAGCATTGTTATGTGTATAGTATATGGCAGCATTATGTGGGCTGTGTATAGCATTGCTATGTGTGTAGTATATGGCAGTATTGGCAGTATGATGTGGGCTGTGTATAGCATTGTTATGTGTGTAGTATATGGCAGTATTATGTGGGCTGTGTATAGCATTGTTATGTGTGTAGTATATGGCAGTATTATGTGCGCTGTGTGTAGCATTGTTATGTGTGTAGTATATGGCAGTATTATGTGGGCTGTGTATAGCATTGTTATGTGTGTAGTATATGGCAGTATTATGTGGGTTGTGTATAGCATTGTTATGTGTGTAGTATATGGCACTATTATGTGGGCTGTGTATAGCATTGTTATGTGTGTAGTGTATGGCAGTATTATGTGCGCTGTGTATAGCATTGTTATGTGTGTAGTATATGGCAGTATTATGTGGGTTGTGTATAGCATTGTTATGTGTGTAGTATATGGCAGTATTATGTGGGCTGTGTATAGCATTGTTATGTGTGTAGTGTATGGCAGTATTATGTGGGCTGTGTATATCATTGTTATGTGTAGTATATGGCAGTATTATGTGGGCTGTGTATATCATTGTTATGTGTGTAGTATATGGCAGCATTATGTGGGCTGTGTATAGCATTGTTATGTGTGTAGTATATGGCAGTATTATGTGGGCTGTGTATAGCATTGTTATGTGTGTAGTATATGGCAGTATTATGTGGGCTGTGTATAGCATTTTTATGTGTGTAGTATACGGCAGCATTATGTGGGCTGTGTGTAGCATTGTTATGTGTGTAGTATATGGCAGTATTATGTGCGCTGTGTATAGCATTGTTATGTGTGTAGTATATGGCAGTATTATGTTGGTTGTGTATAGCATTGTTATGTGTGTAGTATATGGCAGTATTATGTGGGCTGTGTATAGCATTGTTATGTGTGTAGTATATGGCAGTATTATGTGGGTTGTGTATAGCATTGTTATGTGTGTAGTATATGGCAGTATTATGTGGGCTGTGTATAGCATTGTTACGTGTGTAGTATATGGCAGTATTATGTGGGCTGTGTATAGCATTGTTATGTGTGTAGTATATGGCACTATTATGTGGGCTGTGTATAGCATTGTTATGTGTGTAGTGTATGGCAGTATTATGTGCGCTGTGTATAGCATTGTTATGTGTGTAGTATATGGCAGTATTATGTGGGCTGTGTATAGCATTGTTATGTGTGTAGTATATGGCAGTATTATGTGGGCTGTGTATAGCATTGTTATGTGTGTAGTATATGGCAGTATTATGTGGGCTGTGTATAGCACTGTTATGTGTGTAGTATATGGCAGTATTATGTGGGCTGTGTATAGCATTGTTATGTGTGTAGTATATGGCAGTATTATGTGGGCTGTGTATAGCATTGTTATGTGTAGTATATGGCAGTATTATGTGGGTTGTGTATAGCATTGTTATGTGTGTAGTATATGGCAGTATTATGTGGGCTGTGTATAGCATTGTTATGTGTGTAGTATATGGCAGTATTATGTGGGTTGTGTATAGCATTGTTATGTGTGTAGTATATGGCAGTATTATGTGGGCTGTGTATAGCATTGTTATGTGTGTAGTATATGGCAGTATTATGTGGGCTGTGTATAGCATTGTTATGTGTATAGTATATGGCAGCATTATGTGGGCTGTGTATAGCATTGTTATGTGTGTAGTATATGGCAGTATTGGCAGTATGATGTGGGCTGTGTATAGCATTGTTATGTGTGTAGTATATGGCAGTATTATGTGGGCTGTGTATAGCATTGTTATGTGTGTAGTATATGGCACTATTATGTGGGCTGTGTATAGCATTGTTATGTGTGTAGTATATGGCACTATTATGTGGGCTGTGTATAGCATTGTTATGTGTGTAGTGTATGGCAGTATTATGTGCGCTGTGTATATCATTGTTATGTGTGTATTATATGGCAGTATTATGTGGGCTGTGTATAGCATTGTTATGTGTGTAGTATATGGCAGTATTATGTGGGCTGTGTATAGCACTGTTATGTGTGTAGTATATGGCAGTATTATGTGGGCTGTGTATAGCATTGTTATGTGTGTAGTATACGGCAGTATTATGTGGGCTGTGTATATCATTGTTATGTGTGTAGTATATGGCAGTATTATGTGGGCTGTGTATAGCATTGTTATGTGTAGTATATGGCAGTATTATGTGGGTTGTGTATAGCATTGTTATGTGTGTAGTATATGGCAGAATTATGTGGGTTGTGTATAGCATTGTTATGTGTGTAGTATATGGCAGTATTATGTGGGCTGTGTATAGCATTGTTATGTGTGTAGTATATGGCAGTATTATGTGGGCTGTGTATAGCATTGTTATGTGTATAGTATATGGCAGCATTATGTGGGCTGTGTATAGCATTGCTATGTGTGTAGTATATGGCAGTATTGGCAGTATGATGTGGGCTGTGTATAGCATTGTTATGTGTGTAGTATATGGCAGTATTATGTGGGCTGTGTATAGCATTGTTATGTGTGTAGTATATGGCAGTATTATGTGCGCTGTGTGTAGCATTGTTATGTGTGTAGTATATGGCAGTATTATGTGGGCTGTGTATAGCATTGTTATGTGTGTAGTATATGGCAGTATTATGTGGGTTGTGTATAGCATTGTTATGTGTGTAGTATATGGCACTTTTATGTGGGCTGTGTATAGCATTGTTATGTGTGTAGTGTATGGCAGTATTATGTGCGCTGTGTATAGCATTGTTATGTGTGTAGTATATGGCAGTATTATGTGGGTTGTGTATAGCATTGTTATGTGTGTAGTATATGGCAGTATTATGTGGGCTGTGTATAGCATTGTTATGTGTGTAGTGTATGGCAGTATTATGTGGGCTGTGTATATCATTGTTATGTGTAGTATATGGCAGTATTATGTGGGCTGTGTATATCATTGTTATGTGTGTAGTATATGGCAGCATTATGTGGGCTGTGTATAGCATTGTTATGTGTGTAGTATATGGCAGTATTATGTGGGCTGTGTATAGCATTGTTATGTGTGTAGTATATGGCAGTATTATGTGGGCTGTGTATAGCATTGTTATGTGTGTAGTATACGGCAGCATTATGTGGGCTGTGTGTAGCATTGTTATGTGTGTAGTATATGGCAGTATTATGTGCGCTGTGTATAGCATTGTTATGTGTGTAGTATATGGCAGTATTATGTTGGTTGTGTATAGCATTGTTATGTGTGTAGTATATGGCAGTATTATGTGGGCTGTGTATAGCATTGTTATGTGTGTAGTATATGGCAGTATTATGTGGGTTGTGTATAGCATTGTTATGTGTGTAGTATATGGCAGTATTATGTGGGCTGTGTATAGCATTGTTACGTGTGTAGTATATGGCAGTATTATGTGGGCTGTGTATAGCATTGTTATGTGTGTAGTATATGGCACTATTATGTGGGCTGTGTATAGCATTGTTATGTGTGTAGTGTATGGCAGTATTATGTGCGCTGTGTATAGCATTGTTATGTGTGTAGTATATGGCAGTATTATGTGGGCTGTGTATAGCATTGTTATGTGTGTAGTATATGGCAGTATTATGTGGGCTGTGTATAGCATTGTTATGTGTGTAGTATATGGCAGTATTATGTGGGCTGTGTATAGCATTGTTATGTGTGTAGTATATGGCAGTATTATGTGGGCTGTGTATAGCATTGTTATGTGTAGTATATGGCAGTATTATGTGGGTTGTGTATAGCATTGTTATGTGTGTAGTATATGGCAGAATTATGTGGGTTGTGTATAGCATTGTTATGTGTGTAGTATATGGCAGTATTATGTGGGCTGTGTATAGCATTGTTATGTGTGTAGTATATGGCAGTATTATGTGGGTTGTGTATAGCATTGTTATGTGTGTAGTATATGGTAGTATTATGTGGGCTGTGTATAGCATTGTTATGTGTGTAGTATATGGCAGTATTATGTGGGCTGTGTATAGCATTGTTATGTGTGTAGTATATGGCAGTATTATGTGGGCTGTGTATAGCATTGTTATGTGTATAGTATATGGCAGCATTATGTGGGCTGTGTATAGCATTGTTATGTGTGTAGTATATGGCAGTATTGGCAGTATGATGTGGGCTGTGTATAGCATTGTTATGTGTGTAGTATATGGCAGTATTATGTGGGCTGTGTATAGCATTGTTATGTGTGTAGTATATGGCACTATTATGTGGGCTGTGTATAGCATTGTTATGTGTGTAGTATATGGCACTATTATGTGGGCTGTGTATAGCATTGTTATGTGTGTAGTGTATGGCAGTATTATGTGCGCTGTGTATAGCATTGTTATGTGTGTAGTATATGGCAGTATTATGTGGGTTGTGTATAGCATTGTTATGTGTGTAGTATATGGCAGTATTATGTGGGCTGTGTATAGCATTGTTATGTGTGTAGTGTATGGCAGTATTATGTGTGCTGTGTGTAGCATTGTTATGTGTGTAGTATATGGCAGTATTATGTGGGTTGTGTATAGTATTGTTATGTGTGTAGTATATGGCAGTATTATGTGTGTTGTGTATAGCATTGCTATGTGTGTAGTATATGGTAGTATTATGTGGGCTGTGTATAGCCTTGTTATGTGTGTAGTATATGGCAGTATTATGTGGGCTGTGTATAGCATTGTTATGTGTGTAGTATATGGCAGTATTATGTGGGCTGTATATATCATTGTTATGTGTGTAGTATATGGTAGTATTATGTTGGCTGTGTATAGCATTGTTATGTGTGTAGTATATGGCAGTATTATGTGCGCTGTGTATAGCATTGTTATGTGTGTAGTATATGGCAGTATTATGTTGGCTGTGTATATCATTGTTATGTGTGTAGTATATGGTAGTATTATGTTGGCTGTGTATAGCAGTGTTATGTGTGTAGTATATGGCAGAATTATGTGGGTTGTGTATAGCATTGTTATGTATGTAGTATATGGCAGTATTATGTGGGTTGTGTATAGCATTGTTATGTGTGTAGTATATGGCAGTATTATGTGGGCTGTGTATAACATTGTTATGTGTATAGTATATGGTAGTATTATGTGGGCTGTGTATAGCCTTGTTATGTGTGTAGTATATGGCAGTATTATGTGGGCTGTGTATAGCATTGTTATGTGTGTAGTATATGGCAGTATTATGTGGGCTGTGTATAGCATTGTTATGTGTGTAGTATATGGCAGTATTATGGGGGCTGTGTATAGCATTGTTATGTGTGTAGTATATGGCAGTATTACGTGGACTGTGTATAGCATTGTTATTTGTGTAGTATATGGCAGTATTATGTGGGCTGTGTATAGCATTGTTATGTGTGTCGTATATGGCAGTATTACGTGGGTTGTGTATAGCATTGTTATGTGTGTAGTATATGGCAGTATTATGTGGGCTGTGTATAGCATTGTTATGTGTGTAGTATATGGCAGTATTATGTGAGTTGTGTATAGCATTGTTATGTGTGTAGTATATGGCAGTATTATGTGCGCTGTGTATAGCATTGTTATGTGTGTAGTATATGGCAGTATTATGTGGGCTGTGTATAGCATTGTTATGTGTGTAGTATATGGCAGCATTATGTGGGCTGTGTATAGCATTGTTATGTGAGTAGCATATGGCAGTATTATGTGGGCTGTGTATAGCATTGTTATGTGTGTAGTATATGGCAGTATTATGTGGGCTGTGTATAGCATTGTTATGTGTGTAGTATATGGCAGTATTATGTGGGCTGTGTATAGCATTGTTATGTGTGTAGTATATGGCAGTATTATGTGGGCTGTGTATAGCATTATGTGTGTAGTATATGGCAGTATTATGTGGGCTGTGTATAGCATTGTTATGTGTGTAGTATATGGTAGTATTATGTGGGCTGTGTATAGCATTGTTATGTGTGTAGTATATGGCAGTATTATGTGCGCTGTGTATAGCATTGTTATGTGTGTAGTATATGGCAGTATTATGTGGGCTGTGTGTAGCTTTGTTATGTGTGTAGTATATGGCAGTATTATGTGGGTTGTGTATAGCATTGTTATGTGTGTAGTATATGGCAGTATTATGTGGGCTGTGTATAGCATTGTTATGTGTGTAGTATATGGCAGTATTATGTGGGCTGTGTATAGCATTGTTATGTGTGTAGTATATGGCAGTATTATGTGGGCTGTGTATAGCATTGTTATGTGTGTAGTATATGGCAGTATTATGTGGGCTGTGTATAGCATTGTTATGTGTGTAGTATATGGCTGCATTATGTGGGCTGTGTATAGCATTGTTATGTGTGTAGTATATGGCAGTATTATGTGGGCTGTGTATAGCATTGTTATGTGTGTAGTATATGGCAGTATTATGTGGGCTGTGTATAGCACCATTATTTGTGTAGTATATGGCAGTATTATGTGGGTTGTGTATAGCATTGTTATGTGTGTAGTATATGGCAGTATTATGTGCGCTGTGTATAGCATTGTTATGTGTGTAGTATATGGCAGTATTATGTGGGTTGTGTATAGCATTGTTATGTGTGTAGTATATGGCAGTATTATGTGGGCTGTGTATAGCATTGTTATGTGTGTAGTATATGGCAGTATTATGTGGGCTGTGTATAGCATTGTTATGTGTGTAGTATATGGCAGTATTACGTGGGCTGTTTATAGCATTGTTATGTGTGTAGTATATGGCAGTATTATGTGGGCTGTGTATAGCATTGTTATGTGTGTAGTATATGGCAGTATTACGTGGGCTGTTTATAGCATTGTTATGTGTGTAGTATATGGCAGTATTATGTGGGCTGTGTATAGCACTGTTATGTATGTAGTATATGGCAGTATGATGTGGGCTGTGTAAAGCATTGTTATGTGTGTAGTATATGGCAGTATCATGTGAGCTGTGTATAGCATTGTTAAGTGTGTAGTATATGGCAGTATTATGTGGGCTGTGTGTAGCATTGTTATGTGTGTAGTATATGGCAGTATTACGTGGGTTGTGTATAGCATTGTTATGTGTGTAGTATATGGCAGTATTACGTGGGCTGTGTATAGCATTGTTATGTGTGTAGTATATGGCAGTATTATGTGGGCTGTGTATAGCATTTTTATGTGTGTAGTATACGGCAGCATTATGTGGGCTGTGTGTAGCATTGTTATGTGTGTAGTATATGGCAGTATTATGTGCGCTGTGTATAGCATTGTTATGTGTGTAGTATATGGCAGTATTATGTTGGTTGTGTATAGCATTGTTATGTGTGTAGTATATGGCAGTATTATGTGGGCTGTGTATAGCATTGTTATGTGTGTAGTATATGGCAGTATTATGTGGGTTGTGTATAGCATTGTTATGTGTGTAGTATATGGCAGTATTATGTGGGCTGTGTATAGCATTGTTACGTGTGTAGTATATGGCAGTATTATGTGGGCTGTGTATAGCATTGTTATGTGTGTAGTATATGGCACTATTATGTGGGCTGTGTATAGCATTGTTATGTGTGTAGTGTATGGCAGTATTATGTGCGCTGTGTATAGCATTGTTATGTGTGTAGTATATGGCAGTATTATGTGGGCTGTGTATAGCATTGTTATGTGTGTAGTATATGGCAGTATTATGTGGGCTGTGTATAGCATTGTTATGTGTGTAGTATATGGCAGTATTATGTGGGCTGTGTATAGCACTGTTATGTGTGTAGTATATGGCAGTATTATGTGGGCTGTGTATAGCATTGTTATGTGTGTAGTATATGGCAGTATTATGTGGGCTGTGTATAGCATTGTTATGTGTAGTATATGGCAGTATTATGTGGGTTGTGTATAGCATTGTTATGTGTGTAGTATATGGCAGTATTATGTGGGCTGTGTATAGCATTGTTATGTGTGTAGTATATGGCAGTATTATGTGGGTTGTGTATAGCATTGTTATGTGTGTAGTATATGGCAGTATTATGTGGGCTGTGTATAGCATTGTTATGTGTGTAGTATATGGCAGTATTATGTGGGCTGTGTATAGCATTGTTATGTGTATAGTATATGGCAGCATTATGTGGGCTGTGTATAGCATTGTTATGTGTGTAGTATATGGCAGTATTGGCAGTATGATGTGGGCTGTGTATAGCATTGTTATGTGTGTAGTATATGGCAGTATTATGTGGGCTGTGTATAGCATTGTTATGTGTGTAGTATATGGCACTATTATGTGGGCTGTGTATAGCATTGTTATGTGTGTAGTATATGGCACTATTATGTGGGCTGTGTATAGCATTGTTATGTGTGTAGTGTATGGCAGTATTATGTGCGCTGTGTATATCATTGTTATGTGTGTATTATATGGCAGTATTATGTGGGCTGTGTATAGCATTGTTATGTGTGTAGTATATGGCAGTATTATGTGGGCTGTGTATAGCACTGTTATGTGTGTAGTATATGGCAGTATTATGTGGGCTGTGTATAGCATTGTTATGTGTGTAGTATACGGCAGTATTATGTGGGCTGTGTATATCATTGTTATGTGTGTAGTATATGGCAGTATTATGTGGGCTGTGTATAGCATTGTTATGTGTAGTATATGGCAGTATTATGTGGGTTGTGTATAGCATTGTTATGTGTGTAGTATATGGCAGAATTATGTGGGTTGTGTATAGCATTGTTATGTGTGTAGTATATGGCAGTATTATGTGGGCTGTGTATAGCATTGTTATGTGTGTAGTATATGGCAGTATTATGTGGGCTGTGTATAGCATTGTTATGTGTATAGTATATGGCAGCATTATGTGGGCTGTGTATAGCATTGCTATGTGTGTAGTATATGGCAGTATTGGCAGTATGATGTGGGCTGTGTATAGCATTGTTATGTGTGTAGTATATGGCAGTATTATGTGGGCTGTGTATAGCATTGTTATGTGTGTAGTATATGGCAGTATTATGTGCGCTGTGTGTAGCATTGTTATGTGTGTAGTATATGGCAGTATTATGTGGGCTGTGTATAGCATTGTTATGTGTGTAGTATATGGCAGTATTATGTGGGTTGTGTATAGCATTGTTATGTGTGTAGTATATGGCACTTTTATGTGGGCTGTGTATAGCATTGTTATGTGTGTAGTGTATGGCAGTATTATGTGCGCTGTGTATAGCATTGTTATGTGTGTAGTATATGGCAGTATTATGTGGGTTGTGTATAGCATTGTTATGTGTGTAGTATATGGCAGTATTATGTGGGCTGTGTATAGCATTGTTATGTGTGTAGTGTATGGCAGTATTATGTGGGCTGTGTATATCATTGTTATGTGTAGTATATGGCAGTATTATGTGGGCTGTGTATATCATTGTTATGTGTGTAGTATATGGCAGCATTATGTGGGCTGTGTATAGCATTGTTATGTGTGTAGTATATGGCAGTATTATGTGGGCTGTGTATAGCATTGTTATGTGTGTAGTATATGGCAGTATTATGTGGGCTGTGTATAGCATTGTTATGTGTGTAGTATACGGCAGCATTATGTGGGCTGTGTGTAGCATTGTTATGTGTGTAGTATATGGCAGTATTATGTGCGCTGTGTATAGCATTGTTATGTGTGTAGTATATGGCAGTATTATGTTGGTTGTGTATAGCATTGTTATGTGTGTAGTATATGGCAGTATTATGTGGGCTGTGTATAGCATTGTTATGTGTGTAGTATATGGCAGTATTATGTGGGTTGTGTATAGCATTGTTATGTGTGTAGTATATGGCAGTATTATGTGGGCTGTGTATAGCATTGTTACGTGTGTAGTATATGGCAGTATTATGTGGGCTGTGTATAGCATTGTTATGTGTGTAGTATATGGCACTATTATGTGGGCTGTGTATAGCATTGTTATGTGTGTAGTGTATGGCAGTATTATGTGCGCTGTGTATAGCATTGTTATGTGTGTAGTATATGGCAGTATTATGTGGGCTGTGTATAGCATTGTTATGTGTGTAGTATATGGCAGTATTATGTGGGCTGTGTATAGCATTGTTATGTGTGTAGTATATGGCAGTATTATGTGGGCTGTGTATAGCATTGTTATGTGTGTAGTATATGGCAGTATTATGTGGGCTGTGTATAGCATTGTTATGTGTAGTATATGGCAGTATTATGTGGGTTGTGTATAGCATTGTTATGTGTGTAGTATATGGCAGAATTATGTGGGTTGTGTATAGCATTGTTATGTGTGTAGTATATGGCAGTATTATGTGGGCTGTGTATAGCATTGTTATGTGTGTAGTATATGGCAGTATTATGTGGGTTGTGTATAGCATTGTTATGTGTGTAGTATATGGTAGTATTATGTGGGCTGTGTATAGCATTGTTATGTGTGTAGTATATGGCAGTATTATGTGGGCTGTGTATAGCATTGTTATGTGTGTAGTATATGGCAGTATTATGTGGGCTGTGTATAGCATTGTTATGTGTATAGTATATGGCAGCATTATGTGGGCTGTGTATAGCATTGTTATGTGTGTAGTATATGGCAGTATTGGCAGTATGATGTGGGCTGTGTATAGCATTGTTATGTGTGTAGTATATGGCAGTATTATGTGGGCTGTGTATAGCATTGTTATGTGTGTAGTATATGGCACTATTATGTGGGCTGTGTATAGCATTGTTATGTGTGTAGTATATGGCACTATTATGTGGGCTGTGTATAGCATTGTTATGTGTGTAGTGTATGGCAGTATTATGTGCGCTGTGTATAGCATTGTTATGTGTGTAGTATATGGCAGTATTATGTGGGTTGTGTATAGCATTGTTATGTGTGTAGTATATGGCAGTATTATGTGGGCTGTGTATAGCATTGTTATGTGTGTAGTGTATGGCAGTATTATGTGTGCTGTGTGTAGCATTGTTATGTGTGTAGTATATGGCAGTATTATGTGGGTTGTGTATAGTATTGTTATGTGTGTAGTATATGGCAGTATTATGTGTGTTGTGTATAGCATTGCTATGTGTGTAGTATATGGTAGTATTATGTGGGCTGTGTATAGCCTTGTTATGTGTGTAGTATATGGCAGTATTATGTGGGCTGTGTATAGCATTGTTATGTGTGTAGTATATGGCAGTATTATGTGGGCTGTATATATCATTGTTATGTGTGTAGTATATGGTAGTATTATGTTGGCTGTGTATAGCATTGTTATGTGTGTAGTATATGGCAGTATTATGTGCGCTGTGTATAGCATTGTTATGTGTGTAGTATATGGCAGTATTATGTTGGCTGTGTATATCATTGTTATGTGTGTAGTATATGGTAGTATTATGTTGGCTGTGTATAGCAGTGTTATGTGTGTAGTATATGGCAGAATTATGTGGGTTGTGTATAGCATTGTTATGTATGTAGTATATGGCAGTATTATGTGGGTTGTGTATAGCATTGTTATGTGTGTAGTATATGGCAGTATTATGTGGGCTGTGTATAACATTGTTATGTGTATAGTATATGGTAGTATTATGTGGGCTGTGTATAGCCTTGTTATGTGTGTAGTATATGGCAGTATTATGTGGGCTGTGTATAGCATTGTTATGTGTGTAGTATATGGCAGTATTATGTGGGCTGTGTATAGCATTGTTATGTGTGTAGTATATGGCAGTATTATGGGGGCTGTGTATAGCATTGTTATGTGTGTAGTATATGGCAGTATTACGTGGACTGTGTATAGCATTGTTATTTGTGTAGTATATGGCAGTATTATGTGGGCTGTGTATAGCATTGTTATGTGTGTCGTATATGGCAGTATTACGTGGGTTGTGTATAGCATTGTTATGTGTGTAGTATATGGCAGTATTATGTGGGCTGTGTATAGCATTGTTATGTGTGTAGTATATGGCAGTATTATGTGAGTTGTGTATAGCATTGTTATGTGTGTAGTATATGGCAGTATTATGTGCGCTGTGTATAGCATTGTTATGTGTGTAGTATATGGCAGTATTATGTGGGCTGTGTATAGCATTGTTATGTGTGTAGTATATGGCAGCATTATGTGGGCTGTGTATAGCATTGTTATGTGAGTAGCATATGGCAGTATTATGTGGGCTGTGTATAGCATTGTTATGTGTGTAGTATATGGCAGTATTATGTGGGCTGTGTATAGCATTGTTATGTGTGTAGTATATGGCAGTATTATGTGGGCTGTGTATAGCATTGTTATGTGTGTAGTATATGGCAGTATTATGTGGGCTGTGTATAGCATTATGTGTGTAGTATATGGCAGTATTATGTGGGCTGTGTATAGCATTGTTATGTGTGTAGTATATGGTAGTATTATGTGGGCTGTGTATAGCATTGTTATGTGTGTAGTATATGGCAGTATTATGTGCGCTGTGTATAGCATTGTTATGTGTGTAGTATATGGCAGTATTATGTGGGCTGTGTGTAGCTTTGTTATGTGTGTAGTATATGGCAGTATTATGTGGGTTGTGTATAGCATTGTTATGTGTGTAGTATATGGCAGTATTATGTGGGCTGTGTATAGCATTGTTATGTGTGTAGTATATGGCAGTATTATGTGGGCTGTGTATAGCATTGTTATGTGTGTAGTATATGGCAGTATTATGTGGGCTGTGTATAGCATTGTTATGTGTGTAGTATATGGCAGTATTATGTGGGCTGTGTATAGCATTGTTATGTGTGTAGTATATGGCTGCATTATGTGGGCTGTGTATAGCATTGTTATGTGTGTAGTATATGGCAGTATTATGTGGGCTGTGTATAGCATTGTTATGTGTGTAGTATATGGCAGTATTATGTGGGCTGTGTATAGCACCATTATTTGTGTAGTATATGGCAGTATTATGTGGGTTGTGTATAGCATTGTTATGTGTGTAGTATATGGCAGTATTATGTGCGCTGTGTATAGCATTGTTATGTGTGTAGTATATGGCAGTATTATGTGGGTTGTGTATAGCATTGTTATGTGTGTAGTATATGGCAGTATTATGTGGGCTGTGTATAGCATTGTTATGTGTGTAGTATATGGCAGTATTATGTGGGCTGTGTATAGCATTGTTATGTGTGTAGTATATGGCAGTATTACGTGGGCTGTTTATAGCATTGTTATGTGTGTAGTATATGGCAGTATTATGTGGGCTGTGTATAGCATTGTTATGTGTGTAGTATATGGCAGTATTACGTGGGCTGTTTATAGCATTGTTATGTGTGTAGTATATGGCAGTATTATGTGGGCTGTGTATAGCACTGTTATGTGTGTAGTATATGGCAGTATGATGTGGGCTGTGTAAAGCATTGTTATGTGTGTAGTATATGGCAGTATCATGTGAGCTGTGTATAGCATTGTTAAGTGTGTAGTATATGGCAGTATTATGTGGGCTGTGTGTAGCATTGTTATGTGTGTAGTATATGGCAGTATTACGTGGGTTGTGTATAGCATTGTTATGTGTGTAGTATATGGCAGTATTACGTGGGCTGTGTATAGCATTGTTATGTGTGTAGTATATGGCAGTATTATGTGGGTTGTGTATAGCATTGTTATGTGTGTACTATATGGCAGTATTATGTGGGCTGTGTATAACATTGTTATGTGTGTAGTATATGGCAGTATTATGTGGGCTGTGTATAGCATTGTTATGTGTGTAGTATATGGCACTATTATGTGGGCTGTGTATAGCATTGTTATGTGTGTAGTATATGGCACTATTATGTGGGCTGTGTATAGCATTGTTATGTGTGTAGTATATGGCAGTATTATGTGGGCTGTGTATAGCATTCTTATGTGTGTAGTATATGGCAGTATTATGTGGGCTGTGTATAGCATTGTTATGTGTGTAGTATATGGCAGTATTATGTGGGCTGTGTGTAGCATTGTTATGTGTGTAGTATATGGCAGTATTATGTGGGCTGTGTATAGCATTGTTATGTGTGTAGTATATGGCAGTATTATGTGGGCTGTGTATAGCATTGTTATGTGTGTAGTATATGGCAGTATTATGTGCGCTGTGTGTAGCATTGTTATGTGTGTAGTATAAGGCAGTATTACGTGGGCTGTGTATAGCATTGTTATGTGTGTAGTATATGGCAGTATTATGTGGGCTGTGTATAGCATTATGTGTGTAGTATATGGCAGTATTATGTGGGCTGTGTATATCATTGTTATGTGTGTAGTATATGGCAGTATTATGTGGGTTGTGTATAGCATTGTTATGTGTGAGTATATGGCAGTATTATGTGGGCTGTGTATAGCCTTGTTATGTGTGTAGTATATGGCAGTATTATGTGGGCTGTGTATATCATTGTTATGTGTGTAGTATATGGCAGTATTATGTGGGTTGTGTATAGAATTGTTATGTGTGTAGTATATGGCAGTATTATGTGGGCTGTGTATATCATTGTTATGTGTGTAGTATATGGCAGTATTATGTGGGCTGTGTATAGCATTGTTATGTGTGTAGTATATGGCAGTATTACGTGGGCTGTTTATAGCATTGTTATGTGTGTAGTATATGGCAGTATTATGTGGGCTGTGTATAGCACTGTTATGTGTGTAGTATATGGCAGTATTATGTGGGCTGTGTATAGCACTGTTATGTGTGTAGTATATGGCAGTTTTATGTGGGTTGTGTATGGCATTGTTATGTGTGTAGTATATGGCAGTATTATGTGGGTTGTGTATAGCACTGTTATGTGTGTAGTATATGGCAGTATTATGTGGGCTGTGTAAAGCATTGTTATGTGTGTAGTATATGGCAGTATTATGTGGGCTGTTTATAGCATTGTTATGTGTGTAGTATATGGCAGTATTACGTGGGCTGTGTATAGCATTGTTATGTGTGTAGTATATGGCAGTATTACGTGGGCTGTTTATAGCATTGTTATGTGTGTAGTATATGGCAGTATTATGTGGGCTGTGTATAGCACTGTTATGTGTGTAGTATATGGCAGTATTATGTGGGCTGTGTATAGCACTGTTATGTGTGTAGTATATGGCAGTATTATGTGGGCTGTGTATGGCATTGTTATGTGTGTAGTATATGGCAGTATTATGTGGGTTGTGTATAGCACTGTTATGTGTGTAGTATATGGCAGTATTATGTGGGCTGTGTAAAGCATTGTTATGTGTGTAGTATATGGCAGTATTATGTGGGCTGTTTATAGCATTGTTATGTGTGTAGTATATGGCAGTATTATGTGGGCTGTGTATAGCATTGTTATGTGTGTAGTATATGGCAGTATTATGTGGGCTGTGTATAGCACTGTTATGTGTGTAGTATATGGCAGTATTACGTGGGCTGCTTATAGCATTGTTATGTGTGTAGTATATGGCAGTATTATGTGGGCTGTGTATAGCATTGTTATGTGTGTAGTATATGGCAGTATCATGTGAGCTGTGTATAGCATTGTTATGTGTGTAGTATATGGCAGTATCATGTGGGCTGTGTATAGCATTGTTATGTGTGTAGTATATGGCAGTATTATGTGCGCTGTGTGTAGCATTGTTATGTGTGTAGTATATGGCGGTATTATGTGCGCTGTGTGTAGCATTGTTATGTGTGTAGTATATGGCGGTATTATGTGCGCTGTGTGTAGCATTGTTATGTGTGTAGTATATGGCGGTATTATGTGTGCTGTGTATAGCATTGTTATGTGTGTAGTATATGGCAGTATTATGTGCGCTGTGTGTAGCATTGTTATGTGTGTAGTATATGGCAGTATTACGTGGGCTGTGTATAGCATTGTTATGTGTGTAGTATATGGCAGTATTACGGGGGCTGTGTATAGCATTGTTATGTGTGTAGTATATGGCAGTATTATGTGGGCTGTGTATAGCATTGTTATGTGTGTAGTATATGGCAGTATTATGTGGGCTGTGTATAACATTGTTATGTGTGTAGTATATGGCAGTATTATGTGGGTTGTGTATAGCACTGTTATGTGTGTAGTATATGGCAGTATTATGTGGGCTGTGTAAAGCATTGTTATGTGTGTAGTATATGGCAGTATTATGTGGGCTGTGTATAGCATTGTTATGTGTATAGTATATGGCAGTATTATGTGGGCTGTGTATAGCATTGTTATGTGTGTAGTATATGGCAGTATTATGTGGGCTGTGTATAGCATTGTTATGTGTGTAGTATATGGCAGTATTATGTGGGATGTGTATAGCATTGTTATGTGTGTAGTATATGGCAGTATTACGTGGGCTGTGTATAGCACTGTTATGTGTGTAGTATATGGCAGTATTACGTGGGCTGTTTATAGCATTGTTATGTGTGTAGTATATGGCAGTATTACGTGGGCTGTGTATAGCATTGTTATGTGTGTAGTATATGGCAGTATTATGTGGGTTGTGTATAGCATTGTTATGTGTGTAGTATATGGCAGTATTATGTGTGCTGTGTGTAGCATTGTTATGTGTGTAGTATATGGCAGTATTATGTGGGCTGTGTATAGCATTGTTATGTGTGTAGTATATGGTAGTATTATGTGGGCTGTGTATAGCATTGTTATGTGTGTAGTATATGGCAGTATTACGTGGGCTGTGTATAGCATTGTTATGTGTGTAGTATATGGCAGTATCATGTGAGCTGTGTATAGCATTGTTATGTGTGTAGTATATGGCAGTATTATGTGGGCTGTGTATAGCATTGTTATGTGTAGTATATGGCAGTATTATGTGGGCTGTGTATAGCATTGTTATGTGTGTAGTTTATGGCAGTATTATGTGGGCTGTGTATAGCATTGTTATGTGTGTAGTATATGGCAGTATTATGTGGGCTGTGTATAGCATTGTTATGTGTGTAGTATATGGCAGTATTATGTGGGCTGTGTATAGCATTGTTATGTGTTTAGTATATGGCAGTATTATGTGGGCTGTGTATAGCATTGTTATGTGTGTAGTATATGGCAGTATTATGTGGGCTGTGTATAGCATTGTTATGTGTGTAGTATATGGCAGTATTATGTGCGCTGTGTATAGCATTGTTATGTGTGTAGTATATGGCAGTATTATGTGGGCTGTGTATAGCATTGTTATGTGTGTAGTATATGGCAGTATTATGTGGGCTGTGTATAGCATTGTTATGTGTGTAGTATATGGTAGTATTATGTGGGCTGTGTATAGCATTGTTATGTGTGTAGTATATGGCAGTATTATGTGGGCTGTGTATAGCATTGTTATGTGTGTAGTATATGGTAGTATTATGTGCGCTGTGTATAGCATTGTTATGTGTGTAGTATATGGCAGTATTATGTGGGCTGTGTATAGCATTGTTATGTGTGTAGTATATGGCAGTATTATGTGGGTTGTGTATAGCATTGTTATGTGTGTAATATATGGCAGTATTATGTGGGTTGTGTATAGCATTGTTATGTGTGTAGTATATGGCAGTATTATGTGGGCTGTGTATAGCATTGTTATGTGTGTAGTATATGGCAGTATTATGTGGGCTGTGTATAGCATTGTTATGTGTGTAGTATATGGCAGTATTATGTGGGCTTTGTATAGCATTGTTATGTGTGTAGTATATGGCAGTATTATGTGGGCTGTATATAGCCTTATGTGTGTAGTATATGGCAGTATTATGTGGGCTGTATATAGCCTTATGTGTGTAGTATATGGCAGTATTATGTGGGCTGTGTATAGCATTGTTATGTGTGTAGTATATGGCAGTATTATGTGGGCTGTGTATAGCATTGTTATGTGTAGTATATGGCAGTATTATGTGGGCTGTGTATAGCATTGTTATGTGTGTAGTATATGGCAGTATTATGTGGGTTGTGTATATCATTGTTATGTGTGTAGTATATGGCAGTATTATGTGGGCTGTGTATAACATTGTTATGTGTGTAGTATATGGCAGTATTATGTGGGCTGTGTATAGCATTGTTATGTGTGTAGTATATGGCAGTATTATGTGGGCTGTGTATATCATTGTTATGTGTGTAGTATATGGCAGTATTATGTGGGCTGTGTGTAGCATTGTTATGTGTGTAGTATATGGCAGTATTATGTGGGCTGTGTATAGCATTGTTATGTGTGTAGTATATGGCAGTATTATGTAGGCTGTGTATAGCATTGTTATGTGTGTAGTATATGGCAGTATTATGTGGGCTGTGTGTAGCATTGTTATGTGTGTAGTATATGGCAGTATTATGTGGGCTGTGTATAGCATTGTTATGTGTGTAGTATATGGCAGTATTATGTGGGCTGTGTGTAGCATTGTTATGTGTGTAGTATATGGCAGTATTATGTGGGCTGTGTATAGCATTGTTGTGTGTAGTATATGGCAGTATTATGTGGGTTGTGTATAGCATTGTTATGTGTGTAGTATATGGCAGTATTATGTGGGTTGTGTGTAGCATTGTTATGTGTGTAGTATATGGCAGTATTATGTGGGCTGTGTATAGCATTGTTGTGTGTAGTATATGGCAGTATTATGTGGGCTGTGTATAGCATTGTTATGTGTGTAGTATATGGCAGTATTATGTGGGCTGTGTATAGCATTGTTATGTGTGTAGTATATGGCAGTATTATGTGGGCTGTGTATAGCATTGTTATGTGTGTAGTATATGGCAGTATTATGTGGGTTGTGTATAGCATTGTTATGTGTGTAGTATATGGCAGTATTATGTGGGCTGTGTATAGCATTGTTATGTGTGTAGTATATGGCAGTATTATGTGGGCTGTGTATAGCATTGTTATGTGTGTAGTATATGGTAGTATTATGTGGGTTGTGTATAGCACTGTTATGTGTGTAGTATATGGCAGTATTATGTGGGTTGTGTATAGCATTGTTATGTGTGTAGTATATGGTAGTATTATGTGGGTTGTGTATAGCATTGTTATGTGTGTAGTATATGGCAGTATTATGTGGGTTGTGTATAGCATTGTTATGTGTGTAGTATATGGCAGTATTATGTGGGCTGTGTATAGCATTGTTATGTGTGTAGTATATGGCAGCATTATGTGGGCTGTGTATAGCATTGTTATGTGTAGTATATGGCAGTATTATGTGGGTTGTGTATAGCACTGTTATGTGTGTAGTATATGGCAGTATTATGTGGGCTGTGTATAGCATTGTTATGTGTGTAGTATATGGTAGTATTATGTGCGCTGTGTATAGCATTGTTATGTGTGTAGTATATGGCAGTATTATGTGGGTTGTGTATAGCACTGTTATGTGTGTAGTATATGGCAGTATTATGTGGGCTGTGTATAGCATTGTTATGTGTGTAGTATATGGCAGCATTATGTGGGCTGTGTATAGCATTGTTATGTGTAGTATATGGCAGTATTATGTGGGTTGTGTATAGCACTGTTATGTGTGTAGTATATGGCAGTATTATGTGGGCTGTGTATAGCATTGTTATGTGTGTAGTATATGGTAGTATTATGTGCGCTGTGTATAGCATTGTTATGTGTGTAATATATGGCAGTATTATGTGGGTTGTGTATAGCATTGTTATGTGTGTAGTATATTGCAGTATTATGTGGGCTGTGTATAGCATTGTTATGTGTGTAGTATATGGCAGTATTATGTGGGCTGTGTATAGCATTGTTATGTGTGTAGTATATGGCAGTATTATGTGGGCTTTGTATAGCATTGTTATGTGTGTAGTATATGGCAGTATTATGTGGGCTGTATATAGCCTTATGTGTGTAGTATATGGCAGTATTATGTGGGCTGTGTATAGCATTGTTATGTGTGTAGTATATGGCAGTATTATGTGGGCTGTGTATAGCATTGTTATGTGTAGTATATGGCAGTATTATGTGGGCTGTGTATAGCATTGTTATGTGTGTAGTATATGGCAGTATTATGTGGGTTGTGTATATCATTGTTATGTGTGTAGTATATGGCAGTATTATGTGGGCTGTGTATAACATTGTTATGTGTGTAGTATATGGCAGTATTATGTGGGCTGTGTATAGCATTGTTATGTGTGTAGTATATGGCAGTATTATGTGGGCTGTGTATATCATTGTTATGTGTGTAGTATATGGCAGTATTATGTGGGCTGTGTGTAGCATTGTTATGTGTGTAGTATATGGCAGTATTATGTGGGCTGTGTATAGCATTGTTATGTGTGTAGTATATGGCAGTATTATGTAGGCTGTGTATAGCATTGTTATGTGTGTAGTATATGGCAGTATTATGTGGGCTGTGTGTAGCATTGTTATGTGTGTAGTATATGGCAGTATTATGTGGGCTGTGTATAGCATTGTTATGTGTGTAGTATATGGCAGTATTATGTGGGCTGTGTGTAGCATTGTTATGTGTGTAGTATATGGCAGTATTATGTGGGCTGTGTATAGCATTGTTGTGTGTAGTATATGGCAGTATTATGTGGGTTGTGTATAGCATTGTTATGTGTGTAGTATATGGCAGTATTATGTGGGTTGTGTGTAGCATTGTTATGTGTGTAGTATATGGCAGTATTATGTGGGCTGTGTATAGCATTGTTGTGTGTAGTATATGGCAGTATTATGTGGGCTGTGTATAGCATTGTTATGTGTGTAGTATATGGCAGTATTATGTGGGCTGTGTATAGCATTGTTATGTGTGTAGTATATGGCAGTATTATGTGGGCTGTGTATAGCATTGTTATGTGTGTAGTATATGGCAGTATTATGTGGGTTGTGTATAGCATTGTTATGTGTGTAGTATATGGCAGTATTATGTGGGCTGTGTATAGCATTGTTATGTGTGTAGTATATGGCAGTATTATGTGGGCTGTGTATAGCATTGTTATGTGTGTAGTATATGGTAGTATTATGTGGGTTGTGTATAGCACTGTTATGTGTGTAGTATATGGCAGTATTATGTGGGTTGTGTATAGCATTGTTATGTGTGTAGTATATGGTAGTATTATGTGGGTTGTGTATAGCATTGTTATGTGTGTAGTATATGGCAGTATTATGTGGGTTGTGTATAGCATTGTTATGTGTGTAGTATATGGCAGTATTATGTGGGCTGTGTATAGCATTGTTATGTGTGTAGTATATGGCAGCATTATGTGGGCTGTGTATAGCATTGTTATGTGTAGTATATGGCAGTATGATGTGGGCTGTGTATAGCACTGTTATGTGTGTAGTCTATGGCAGTATTATGTGGGTTGTGTATAGCACTGTTATGTGTGTAGTATATGGCAGTATTATGTGGGCTGTGTATAGCATTGTTATGTGTGTAGTATATGGCAGCATTATGTGGGCTGTGTATAGCACTGTTATGTGTGTAGTATATGGCAGTATTATGTGCGCTGTGTATAGCATTGTTATGTGTGTAGTATATGGCAGTATTATGTGGGTTGTGTATAGCATTGTTATGTGTGTAGTATATGGTAGTATTATGTGGGCTGTGTATAGCATTGTTATGTGTGTAGTATATGGCAGTATTATGTGCGCTGTGTATAGCATTGTTATGTGTGTAGTATATGGCAGTATTATGTGGGTTGTGTATAGCATTGTTATGTGTGTAGTATATGGTAGTATTATGTGGGCTGTGTATAGCATTGTTATGTGTAGTATATGGCAGTATTATGTGGGTTGTGTATAGCATTGTTATGTGTGTAGTATATGGCAGTATTATGTGGGTTGTGTATAGCACTGTTATGTGTGTAGTATATGGCAGTATTATGTGGGCTGTGTATAGCATTGTTATGTGTGTAGTATATGGCAGTATTATGTGGGTTGTGTATAGCACTGTTATGTGTGTAGTATATGGCAGTATTATGTGGGTTGTGTATAGCATTGTTATGTGTGTAGTATATGGTAGTATTATGTGGGTTGTGTATAGCATTGTTATGTGTGTAGTATATGGCAGTATTATGTGGGCTGTGTGTAGCATTGTTATGTGTGTAGTATATGGCAGTATTATGTGGGCTGTGTGTAGCATTGTTATGTGTGTAGTATATGGCAGTATTATGTGGGCTGTGTGTAGCATTGTTATGTGTGTAGTATATGGCAGTATTATGTGGGCTGTGTGTAGCATTGTTATGTGTGTAGTATATGGCAGTATTATGTGGGCTGTGTGTAGCATTGTTGTGTGTGTAGTATATGGCAGCATTATGTGGGCTGTGTATAGCATTGTTATGTGTAGTATATGGCAGTATTATGTGGGTTGTGTATAGCATTGTTATGTGTGTAGTATATGGCAGTATTATGTGGGCTGTGTATAGCATTATGTGTAGTATATGGCAGAATTATGTGGGCTGTGTGTAGCATTGTTATGTGTGTAGTATATGGCAGTAATATGTGGGCTGTGTATAGCATTATGTGTGTAGTATATGGCAGTATTATGTGGGCTGTGTATAGCATTGTTATGTGTGTAGTATATGGCAGTATTATGTGGGCTGTGTATAGCATTGTTATGTGTGTAGTATATGGCAGTATTATGTGGGTTGTGTATAGCATTGTTATGTGTGTAGTATATGGCAGTATTATGTGCACTGTGTATAGCATTGTTATGTGTGTAGTATATGGCAGTATTATGTGGGCTGTGTATAGCATTGTTATGTGTGTAGTATATGGCAGTATTATGTGGGCTGTGTATAGCATTGTTATGTGTAGTATATGGCAGTATTATGTGGGTTGTGTATAGCATTGTTATGTGTGTAGTATATGGCAGTATTATGTGGGCTGTGTATAGCATTGTTATGTGTAGTATATGGCAGTATTATGTGGGCTGTGTATAGCATTGTTATGTGTGTAGTATATGGCAGTATTATGTGGGTTGTGTATAGCATTGTTATGTGTGTAGTATATGGCAGTATTATGTGGGCTGTGTATAGCATTGTTATGTGTGTAGTATATGGCAGTATTATGTGGGTTGTGTATAGCATTGTTAAGTGTGTAGTATATGGCAGTATTATGTGGGCTGTGTGTAGCATTGTTATGTGTGTAGTATATGGCAGTATTATGTGCGCTGTGTGTAGCATTGTTATGTGTGTAGTATATGGCAGTATTATGTGGGCTGTGTATAGCATTGTTATGTGTGTAGTATATGGCAGTATTATGTGGGCTGTGTATAGCATTGTTATGTGTGTAGTATATGGCAGTATTATGTGGACTGTGTATAGCATTGTTATGTGTGTAGTATATGGCAGTATTATGTGGGCTGTGTATAGCATTGTTATGTGTAGTATATGGCAGTATTATGTGCGCTGTGTATAGCATTGTTATGTGTGTAGTATATGGCAGTATTATGTGGGTTGTGTATAGCATTGTTGTGTGTAGTATATGGCAGTATTATGTGTGCTGTGTATAGCATTGTTATGTGTGTAGTATATGGCAGTATTATGTGGGCTGTGTATAGCACTGTTATGTGTGTAGTATACGGCAGCATTATGTGTGCTGTGTGTAGCATTGTTATGTGTGTAGTATATGGCAGCATTATGTGTGCTGTGTGTAGCATTGTTATGTGTGTAGTATATGGCAGTATTATGTGGGCTGTGTATAGCATTGTTATGTGTGTAGTATATGGCAGTATTATGTGGGCTGTGTATAGCATTGTTATGTGTGTAGTATATGGCAGTATTATGTGTGCTGTGTATAGCATTGTTATGTGTGTAGTATATGGCAGTATTATGTGGGCTGTGTATAGCATTGTTATGTGTGTAGTATACGGCAGCATTATGTGTGCTGTGTGTAGCATTGTTATGTGTGTAGTATATGGCAGTATTATGTGGGCTGTGTATAGCATTGTTATGTGCGTAGTATATGGCAGTATTATGTGGGCTGTGTATAGCATTGTTATGTGTGTAGTATATGGCAGTATTATGTGGGTTGTGTATAGCATTATGTGTGTAGTATATGGCAGTGTTATGTGGGCTGTGTATAGCATTGTTATGTGTGTAGTATATGGCAGTATTATGTGGGCTGTGTATAGCATTGTTATGTGTGTAGTATATGGCACTATTATGTGGGCTGTGTATAGCATTGTTATGTGTGTAGTATATGGCAGTATTATGTGGGCTGTGTATAGCATTGTTATGTGTAGTATATGGCAGTATTATGTGGGCTGTGTATAGCATTGTTATGTGTGTAGTATATGGCAGTATTATGTGGGCTGTGTATAGCATTGTTATGTGTGTGGTATATGGCAGTATTATGTGGGCTGTGTATAGCATTGTTATGTGTAGTATATGGCAGTATTATGTGGGCTGTGTATAGCATTGTTATGTGTGTAGTATATGGCAGTATTATGTGGGCTGTGTATAGCATTGTTATGTGTGTAGTATATGGCAGTATTATGTGGGCTGTGTATAGCATTGTTATGTGTGTAGTATATGGCAGTAATATGTGGGCTGTGTATAGCATTGTTATGTGTAGTATATGGCAGTATTATGTGGGCTGTGTATAGCATTGTTGTGTAGTATTTGGGTTGTGTATAGCATTGTTGTGTAGTATATGGAAGTATACATGTGTCTGGTTCTCGCGGCCGCTGTATTTTCCCAGGCCGGGGTCTCAGTCCGGATCTCCTGGCACCTCTTCTGACCGTTGCAGGAATGTTCGCAGCATCTGTGGGGATTCATTTCTGTTTCCAAACACTGAGATACTTGTTTAAACTAATTAGCGCAGGATTAAGCAGCGGGATGTGACAGCAAACGAGCTCAATGTCAGCGCGGCTCCGATAAGCCCCAGTATCATCAAGTGTCACCGCAGATGAGGGTCATGGAGATGGAAACCTGGTGAGAGTTGTATTACTAACTGTGCCCATAACGCTCCATGTCCATCTATACCAAAAGCTAAAAAATACAAACTGTATCACGTAAGGCCAATATCACACAATCCTGAATCGGGAGCAGATCCCGGCCTGACCGCAGGACCAACCACTGGAGCCAACAGACTCCAATCACCGTGGGGCTAATAGTTTGGCTCATGAGAGTTGTAGTGGGGCCCGGATTCTTTTTTTTTTTTTTTTAAATAATTTGCCCCGCCCATTTATATAGGACACACCTACAATAACCGGTATTTTAAATCACAAATAGTGCATATGATCCCATCAAGCCCCAAAATGAACAGTCCCCCTAAATACAGACCCCAGACCAGAGTATGCCGATCCTCCCCTCTCCTCATCCCTGCAGTCCTCCTCACTCCCACAGACAACGTCCTTACACCATCCCCCGGCATCAGGAGATGGTCTATGGCGGCAAGGGGGATATATTGTACGGAGGACACTGCACCCGAGAGATTTTCTGGCTCTTCCGGGAGTCTCGCAGACATTCTGATAAAGTATTCTAGCAGCTGAAGTTTGTTATAATGTCTTTGTCAGGGCAATCTTCTGTGTGCCAAATAGCACTGATACATTGTAACAAACAGAAGAAGTGAGACTTGTGCTGCTGAGGCATCTGGTGACTGATCTCAGATTATGTTATATACTGTAGACAGTGAGAAGGATGGGAAGAGTTTCACACACATCGTATGAAGACCAGGGAGAGCTAGGAAGAGACTGCGGAGGAAGAGGAGGAGAAGGAAGAGACTGCGGAGAAAGACGAGGGGAAGGAAGAGACTGCGGAGAAAGACGAGGGGAAGGAAGAGACTGCGGAGGAAGAGGAGGGGAAGGAAGAGGGGAAGGAAGAGACTGCGGCGGAAGAGGAGGGGAAGGAAGAGGAGAATTAAGAGACTGCGGCGGAAGAGGAGGAGAAGGAAGAGACTGCGGAGAAAGACGAGGGGAAGGAAGAGACTGCGGAGGAAGAGGAGGGGAAGGAAGAGGGGAAGGAAGAGACTGCGGCGGAAGAGGAGGGGAAGGAAGAGGAGAATTAAGAGACTGCGGCGCAACAGGAGGGGAAGGAAGAGACTGCGGCGGAAGAGGAGGGGAAGGAAGAGACTGCGGCGGAAGAGGAGGGGAAGGAAGAGACTGCGGCGGAAGAGGAGGGGAAGGAAGAGACTGCGGCGGAAGAGGAGGGGAAGGAAGAGACTGCGGCGGAAGAGGAGGGGAAGGAAGAGACTGCGGCGGAAGAGGAGGGGAAGGAAGAGACTGCGGCGGAAGAGGAGGGGAAGGAAGAGACTGCGGCGGAAGAGGAGGGGAAGGAAGAGACTGCGGCGGAAGAGGAGGGGAAGGAAGAGACTGCGGAGGAAGAGTAGGGGAAGGAAGAGACTGCGGAGGAAGAGGAGGAGAAGGAAGAGACTGCGGCGGAAGAGGAGGGGAAGGAAGAGGAGAATTAAGAGACTGCGGAGGAAGAGACTGGAGGAAGAGGAGGAGCAGGAAAAGACTGCGGAAGAAGAGATGGAAGAGACTGCGGCGGAAGAGGAGGGAAAGGAAGGGACTGCGGAGGAAGAGGAGGAGTAGGAAAAGACTGTGGAGGAAAAGATGGAAGAGACTGCGGAGGAGATGGAAGAGACTGTGGAGGACACAAGAGGAAGAAACTGCATACAAGCACTGCCCAGGATGAAGAGGAGGGGAAGGAAGAGACTGTGGAGGAAGAGGAATAGGAGAAGGAAAAGACTGCAGAGGCCACAAGAGGAAGAAACTGCACAGGAGGATGAGAGTGCTCACATAAGTTGCCATTTCCTATGGCTGGCCTTTTTAAACGCCACTCTAAATATAAAGAAAGTTGGAGTAAGATGCGCCTTTCGTGCGTCAGAAAATTTATCGCCCACCCACCTCCCGTGAAGCTCCATCCTATGTTTTTGAAAAGCGTCTTCAGAGGTGAAAAAGCAGAAAACTAGCCTAGAGGGCTTCATAAATTTCCTCCAGGGACTAAACATAAGGGGAGAAGAGCAGACGTGAGGTACAGCAACCGGCCACAAATATATACATGTCAGCGTCTAATCAGAAATTAGAAATTGCAGACCCCCCCCCCCCCCCCCGAAATGTTTAATAAAAAAAAATTGTGGAACATTTGAAGTTTTGAAATAAAAATAGCATTTAATATCGGGGCTATCATGTAAAACAGCACGAGGATGACCTCTCAGAGGTGCCCAAAATTGGTAAGAAAACGGCTGAACCAAAAGGGTTTGTTTACAAAAAGTCTGAGCAACTTTTCAATATTAATAACACAAAAAAATAATTATATTCCATTCTCTTCCACGTTGTGTCAAAGTAAAACGAATCATCATCATAGTCGTCCATACGGAGTCATGGCTTTAGTTTCCAGATGATATGAACAGCAGAACAAAAAAATATTCCCATAGCAAAAACAAAATAAAGATAAAAGCAACAATAGAAACCACAACGACCCTGAATGTGGCTTATAATATTAATACAGAACATATGTGGACGGTCGATCCGGACGTCATAGTTTGTGGAGGCAGATTTTTAGATGAAGACCATTCCACCACCTAGAGAGAAGCGGAGAAAGGAGGAGAGACCCCATCGGCAGTTCTCGTCCATACAAATAGAATGATGGGGCCATAACATGAACCAGACCGAATACAAAAAATTCCCTTGAAGAAAGATGAAGTTGTGTTTTATACATTCAGGACCATTGGCTTCTATAGTACGTTGTGGGTTGCCCAAAAAAGTTTCTTAGTGGGATTGACCCTTAAGGAGTCTTGAAGCCAAGTGCCAGCCCATGAGATAGTCCTTCAACTGCCATCTAACCCCACCGTGCGGAGGTACATAGATGAAGGCACATGAAGATGGTGGTGGAAATCCATCGTGAGAAGAAGACATCCAGCTGAGTCGGGCGTCTTCCAGAACATTTCTTATCAATGTAGTAGATGCAGCTGCCAAATCACAGTCTTTGATAAGAACACTTGTTCCTAATGTTTTTGGTGTCAAAATCCAGTGCTCTCTGGACAAGAACGCCGGTCGTTACACCACGGAGCTGGCATCAGTGGTGCTGTTCAGGGTCTCCACTACATCAGCCCGCTCCATGTTAACCAAAGCTGAACACAAAACTTCCAATGTGGAACTTTCCTTGGATGACCAGTCAGTGAGAAGAGTATGAACTGGGTCTTCTCCTCTACCGAAAGTATCTATAGTATCTTCTTCATAACCCAACAAGCTAGCCAGACGTTGCCAGTCTTTGCCACGACTTGTGTCCGTCAAGAGACGCTCTACTTCTTCTTGCTTGTGCGGTGGCAGGTTGATGTAGAGTTTAGGCTCCAATTTTGCTGTTGGAACAAAAAAGGGTCAAAGTTACTTTTTTGCTCGATAAAGAAACCCAACCAAACCTTCTTGGTCCTAAAGACTATTGAGGTGGTCCATGTTAAATATGATGACCACCAGAGCGGAGGGCGCACATATCTAGTCGTTTTCTTGATGAAGAACTTTACTAGTTGACTCTACTCAACAATTGTATGATATTCCTGGTCTATCTATAGATACAATTATGCCAAGAGTTGACAATGAACTAATTCCCTGTGGTCAAGAGGTGTGAAGAGTATGTTGAGCGTCATCTCCTACTGACCATGAAAGGTCCAACATACCTTTGTTGAGTTGGTTCTGTTCCTGTAGGCTGTGCGTGTCCAGGAAGACTCCACTGTCGCAATGAAGCTTCTCGCCCTCACCAGATGCAGCCAGTTCTCCGGCCCTTTGTTTGGCCAGGAGCTTCTTCTGCTTGCAAGTGACCCAGCTAAAACACAACACAACATACTGGTCATTAGGATGCAAGACCGTTAGAACTTAAAGCCTCCAATGGAACCTGGAAGACTAAAGATCAACCAGAACTTCAAGCCAGTAGATATATCAGTCAGTTATCTGCTTGGTCCTTCTATGGCTGACTGATAGGTCTATAGGGTTGACATGCAAAAAGTGTTGGCCAATGAAGCCCGTCAAAAATATGATCCTTCTCATGAACCCATAAACAGCCAATACAAGACAACGAATGACCCAATTAAACCAAACCCACCAAAGACAAATGAGTATTCCTAAACTTAATACCCGTCAGGGGTGTCCACTTTTTACCAAATAATTATCCGAAATGGACTACATTTCCAATATCTATTCTAGGACAGAATATTTTTGTGCGTCTCCCGTAGCAGCAGGATGGAAATAATCCGTAATGTCTTGGATTTATGTGACCAGCGTTCGTAGGGGAAGCCGCAAAGCTTTTGCTTCAGGCAATGAACAAGTAAAAAGGAAACGTAGTTATAGAACAGGAAGAGATGAGGAGTTTAAAAGACACCGATCTAATCCACGGAGGAGGCTCCTAATCCTATTCATACACTCAAAATCGGTCGGAACAGACACCAAGGGGGACAAAAGCCTCATCCTAGGTCTGGAATGTCCTCCCTACCGAGAGGAGAACTATGGGATAACCAGCCCTGGCTCGGAGGAAACCTTCTCACGGATCTCCTAGAGTGAAGCCAATTCAGGATGAAGATGAAAAATGTGTGAAGTTCAGAGACAAGTCATATGGAAGAGGAACCATTCAGGATTTCCATCTACATTGGTCGCTAAACCACAGAATAGCGGCCATATTGTGGTGTGGGTAAAAGGCGCCATATTATTTGGCGTGCACCATTTATTTGGCGCAAGAGATTGATGTAAGTAATAATGCAAGTTAAGATGTGATAAAAGGAAGAGGAAAGGGTCTGACATCACTAGCAAGTTGTGCCGAAATATCCTACAACGTGCACCACTAATTAAATTGGCGCAGTTTCTACCCGTCCGGTCTAGATTAACGACAGAACAAATAATTCTCCCCAGTTGTTTCAAGTTTTAGGACAACACAAATGTCCGGAGCTACCAATGTATACACCATAGTGGAGCGCCTCCACCCCCACATTTTTGGGGCTCAGTGATTGACCCACTGTGTGAAGCCGAAATTAGAGTGGATCGGCATCTTCTTCACCCTGGTCTGACTCGCAGGTAGGACCATGTCACCCCGGTGACGTCACTAGTACGGGTCTGCGTGCCACTTGGCACATCCTTCATAAGGATTTTGAACTTCCTTAAAAGAATAAAGATGATCAGCACGATGACGTCATCAGGCGAACTCACCACTTAAAAGCCACGTATCCAATCAGGCCGATGACCACGGCAGCCAGAACGGAGCAGTAGACGGGAATTATGTTTTTACTATTGTCCGCCGGTAAGGTAAACGGAGGGTAGCCGGACATCGTTGTGTTGTCTTTGCGGCCATTACCATCGGTGCGCTTCAGAATTGATAAATCTTTATCTGTGGGGAAAAATATTGTGTTAAAGGAACCTTATACACAAGAGAAGTGGTACTGTGCAGTGTGTATATACAGATACTGAGAATTACACACAGTGTACAGGACAGGAGAAGTGGTACTGTGCAGTGTCTATATATATACAGAATAATACAGATACTGAGAATTACACCCAGTATACAGGACAGGAGAAGTGGTACTGTGCAGTGTCTATATATATACAGAATAATACAGATACTGAGAATTACACCCAGTATACAGGACAGGAGAAGTGGTACTGTGCAGAGTGTTTATATACAGAATAATACAGATACTGAGAATTACACCCAGTATACAGGACAGGAGAAGTGGTACTGTGCAGTGTGTATATATACAGAATAATACAGATACTGAGAATTACACCCAGTATACAGGACAGGAGAAGTAGTACTGTGCAGAGTGTTTATATACAGAATAATACAGATACTGAGAATTACACCCAGTATACAGGACAGGAGAAGTGGTACTGTGCAGTATATATATATATATATATATATATATATATATATATATACAGAATAATACAGATACTGAGAATTACACCCAGTATACAGGACAGGAGAAGTGGTACTGTGCAGTATATATATATATATATATATATATACAGAATAATACAGATACTGAGAATTACACCCAGTATACAGGACAGGAGAAGTGGTACTGTGCAGTGTGTATATATATACAGAATAATACAGATACTGAGAATTACACCCAGTATACAGGACAGGAGAAGTGGTGCTGTGCAGTGTTCATATATACAGAATAATACAGATACTGAGAATTACACCCAGTATACAGGAGAGGAGAAGTGGGACTGTGCAGTGTATATACACAGAATAATACAGATACTGAGAATTACACCCAGTATACAGGACGGGAGAAGTGGTACTGTGCAGTGTCCATATATACAGAATAATACAGATACAGGGAATTACACCCAGTATACAGGACAGGAGAAGTGGTACTGTGCAGTGTATATATATATATATATATATATATATATATATATATATATATATATATACAGAATAATACAGATACTGAGAATTACACCCAGTATACAGGACAGGAGGAGCGGGTGTGTGCTGTCTGTGTGTTGGAGGAAGCTCTTTCCGGGTGTCGGCTCTTTCCTCTCCAGGGAGAGAGTTTGCTGCTTGGGATGAGAGGAAGTTCTTCCCAGCCAAGTGCTTCTCAGCCTCCTGTTACCCGGTCTAGGCCGGCGGGTAGCGGGAGCGTTCAGCAACCGGCCGAAGTTGTGGGGGTGAGAAGATCTAGTCGGGGTCACAGCGATGTGGCCCCGATCCTGCCCCCGCCTGAAACCAGGACAGAAAGCCAGGAAAGCCGCAAGGTTCCTGGTGTTGCAGCCAGCAGGATCGCCCCTGGAGATGTGCAGCAGAGCATGCATGATGGTGTGGAGGCAGATTGGGGTGAACTACGTGCCACGGAGTCAACAACCACCTTTAGCTCCCGTGTTGCGGAGTGCCTCCGTGGGTATGAGGACGCCGGGAAGGCCATTCGGAAGCTCCAGGAGGAGCTGAAAGCAGCCCGGGTTCGGTCGCACGCCACTTCTGGAGCAAAGAGGTTGGTAGTAATGGCGACTATCAGGGATCTCAAATCTGAGGTGGATGCCCTGAAAGAAAAGCGCAAGTTTATTTTGGAGAATAGTGGACCTTTCAAGGAGAAACTCCTTAATGATGATCGGTTCCGGGCAATGAAGGGTGTCTGTGACCCTGGAAAGCAGACGGATGATGAGGGTGAGGAGGAGGAAATGTATCCGGGTGCGTCTGGTCAGCGGAGTACGTGCAGCGAGCTGCCTGCAGAGCAAGTGGCTTTACCCATGGACTCCAGCTCAGCTGGTGAGGGGGACACCTGTGACCAGGACATCAGCAGCAGCAATTCAGGTGGGAGGCTGATGGCGGAAATACGGCAGCTCCAGTCTCCGGTGAGCCTGCAGCATTTTTCTTTTGGCGCGGACTTGGGTCCAGAGGAGAATGTTAATGCCAAGCGCGCAGCAAAGCGCAAAGCCCGGCGGCGACTAAAATCAAGAAAGGCTGGAAAAATCGTGGAGGAGGTCAGTTTTAAGTTTGTTCCCCACCCAGTGCTACCCAAGCTGGCCGCAGGGTCAGCTCGCTGCACAAGCCCCGTGATCCAGCCTAGCCCGGGCCCTGAAGTGGGTCCGGTGCAGGAAAGCGAGGAGATTAATGATGGCGTGATAATGGAGGCTGATGTCCCTGCTTGTCGTAGTAGCGGTGGCGTTTTTGGTGGCGTTTTTAAGGCGTCAATAGCGCCAGATAATGTTGGTGGCCCAGTGTTGGGTGCAGAACAAAGCTCTGGTGCTCAGGTTTCCTCCTCAGTAATGGGGGGCGGCTCGACACCAGAGCTGGCAGCGAATATTCCAGTGTCCCTGGAACCCGTTGGTGCTACTGAGCGGCGGCAGCATGAAGGGGCTGCTGGGACTGACGGCACGGTTGAATGTCCCCCCAAGCTTGCGGTCATTGGGTCCGGTGGCGCAGTCACTAGTATTCCTTTGGTGGCTGCGTCACATGAATCCCCAGCCCGGGAGCCAGCTTTGCCAGGGGTGAGGGCGAGTCTGGGCATTGCTGGCTCTAAGAAGGAAGGATTGTCTCAAGTAAAGAAATGTCACGCTAATGAGGTGGAGGGGAAACCTGATGACACCGAGGCGATAACATCCGGCCCAGAAACACTTTTTACTGCTGGTCCAGAGGGTGAGGGTATGAATGGTGCCGGTACAAGTGCTGTTAATAATGGTGAGGGTATGAATGGTGCCGGTACAAGTGCTGTTAATAATGGTGAGGGTATGAATGGTGCCGGTACGAGCGATATTGATAATGGTCCCTCTCCTGTGTCTGGGGCCGGGGTGAGTGGTGGGAATGTTACTGCCAGGGGTATGAGGTCTAGTGAGGCCGGTCCATCTGCCCCCCCAGGGGCGACTACTCGCAGTTATGCCAGTGTCACTGCTGGGGCCTCCTCCTCATCTTCAGGCTCTGGGGACGGTATTTTACAGCGGCGCCTCCTGGAGGCCCTTAAAAAGGGTGAGAGAACAATAATGGTAGAGGGCCGAGCGGTTGATCTGTCCTTCTGGATAGACAGGCATGGCCTGACTGCTTTCCGAGAAGAAAGGGAAGGGGAAACTGTGTGGACCCTTCCGACAGCCGGGCCTGGGGGGGCTCGTAGGAATGTTGTTCGTCTTCGCTGGAGAGGCAATGATACGTGCCCACCTAGGGCAAAAATAGTTGAGCTTCTGTTGAAGATGAATTTCAGGGCGATCGACATCTTTGCCCTGATACATCCCTATGGCACCCCAGTATTTGACATCAGCTTTGTTCGGCCGGAGGGCCTGGAGCTCTTTTGGTCAAATTATGAGCTGGTGAAGAATGAGCCCGGCTGGCGAGACTTCGCTGTACAAGCGTTGTCTCGTCAGAGCGAAATCAAGAAGGTGACCGTCCTAACTTGCAATGAGTGTCTTTCTTGTATGGACATTATGACCTGGCTCAGCAGGTACGGGGAGGTAACGGAGGTCCCCAAAAAAAACAGGGATGAATTTGGCATCTGGTCAGGGGCCTGGACCTTTATGGTTAAATTAAAGCGTTCAGGAAGTACTGTCACCCACATCCCTTCCTCAGCCTTTTTAGGAAGGGACCGAATCCTGGCCTTTTACCAGGGGCAGCCGAAGCTCTGCCACAGGTGTGGTGACCCCACGCACTTCAGTGCCCACTGCAGAGTGCAGAAGTGTGCATTGTGCGGGGGGATAGGTCACCTTGCCACATCCTGTGGGGATATTCGGTGTCACCTGTGTGGGGATCTAGGTCACCCATTCAGTCGCTGCCCTCGTTCCTTTGCCAACGCCATGGCGGGCCCAGCAGGAGAAAGCCGAGAGGTTGCTCCTGCCGTGGTTGGCACTGGTGGAGGTGAAGGGGCTGAGGGGCCAGGGAAGAAAGGCAAGTCACCCTCCAAGTTAAGGCGATTGGAGAACCGTCGAAGGAGTAGGGAACTCGGGGAGCCCCAGGCAACTGGGGTAACCCTTGGCCCTGCTCCGGGGGCGAGTGTCATTGCTACTGAGGCCCTGGGGGAACAGGACTTGAATGAAGAGGTCAGGAGGTTGGAGAGGGAGGAGGAAGCCGCTTCTTCATGTTCCTCGCTATATGAAAGTATGGATGAGGACAGTAGACGGTGGCTAGATGAAAAGCGCAAGCAGGGTGCTAAAAAGAAAAAAAAGGGAGATAAGAAATCTTCTCCTCCCCTGGTCCAGGTGCCTAAGGAAAGGCCAACCGACTCACCTCTTGTTGTTCTCTCAAACCGCTTTCAAACCCTCAGGGACATCTCCTCTTCAGATGAGGAGGGTGGGGGTGAGGATGTGGCGAAGGTGACGAGGGGGTCTGTGGGGGGCGTCCAGCTTCTTGCCTCAGGGCATGCGGAACCCCCGGTGAGAAGCGCTGTCCTGGAGCCTGGAGGTGAGGTTGATAGTGGTGCTGGTGAGGAGGTGGAGGAGGGGAAGGATATGGACACATCAGCATCCCTCAAAAGGGCCCTCGGCTCTTCATCAGACAGTGATAAAAACCAGGGGAAGGGCAAGGGGAAGGGGAAAAAGGTCATCTAATTCAATCACCCAGGATGGCGGCACCCACCCCGTTGACGCTGGCATCTATTAATGTCGCCAGCATTAAATCTGACAAGGCTAGATTTGCGGCCTTTGATTTTCTCGGCCGAATTGAGGCCGACATTTTATTTTTGCAAGAGACCAGGCTGACAGACTTGGCAGCCATACATAAAGCGAAAAAGGAGTGGAGGCGTGGACCATCTTATTGGTCTCTTGCGGCCGAGCCGGGTAGCGGGGTGGCGGTTCTTTTCACCGCATCGGTAGAATGCAGACGGGTTATTGAATTAGAAATGGGGAGGTGCCTGATCTTGGATGTCCTCATGAAGGGACAGGAGCTCAGGCTCATTAACATCTACGGTCCCCAAACCAGCTGGGACCGGAAAAGTCTCTTTATGAGGATCAAGCCCTATCTTTTTACGAGTCGGCAGGTGGTCTTTGGAGGGGACTTCAATGCTGCCACGAGGTCCCAAGATAGGGGAGGTTCCAGAGACAGGCTGACTTATGACTGTGTGGCCCTAAATAGGATAGCTAGTGAGGCTCGCCTGGTGGATGTCCACATCCGGCACACCCCAGGCCACGCGGGATTCACCTTTTATCGAGGTAGTTGTAGGTCTAGAATAGATAGGTTTTATTTAAAGGAGGATGCCATCTCTTCGGCAGTGTCCGTCGTTGAGGTGGAGTTCTCCGACCACTGTTTAATTTTATTTTCTCTGAATGTTGCAGAGACCCCCCGGATGGGAAGAGGCTTTTGGAGGCTCAATTCGTCTCTCTTGGAAGAAGCGGAGATAAGACGGTCCTTTGAGGATTTCTTTCAGAGCCAGGTACCATTACTGGATCTTTGTAGCAGTAAGTCGGAGTGGTGGGAGATGTTCAAAAAAAGGGTGGCGAGTTTCTTCCGCCAGCTCTCGAGCCTCAGGAGCCTGGACAGGTACCGCCTGTATCAGGGCCTGAGGAGGAAACTCGAGCATCTTGTCTCGACTGGAGGTGACCGCGAGGACATCTCCAGAGTGAAATCTTTGCTTAAGAGTTGCCAGTATGATAGACACGCATCTTTAGTTTTTGAGAGGGATTTTGGGAAGTACCGCTCGCCCGACCCCTACAAGAACTGCAAGATGTCAGTAAATAGTAAAGTGGTTTCAGGACTGATGGACAGTACAGGATCCCTGAAAAGGTCCAGATCAGGGATCTTGGAGGTCGTCAGATCCTTTTACTCGCACCTCTTGGGAAAGATGGATCTTGATCGGGATGCGATGTCGGCTTTCCTGGCTGAAACTGTCCCCGAACCAGAAGTAGACCCCTCTCTTGGTGCCTTGGCAGAGGCGATCAGGGAAGAGGAAGTGAGACTGGCGATTGAAGGGCTTGCCCTCAAGAAGTCGCCGGGTCCAGATGGCTTAACGTCTGAATTTTACAAGACCTTTAAGGAGATTTTAGTTCCCCTGTTGACTGAGGTGTTGAATGAGTGTCTTTCCTCGGGCACTTTGCCGAAGTCAATGAGGAGGTCGGCCCTGATCATCCTGTCAAAGGGTAAAGACCCATCGCACATTGAGAATTGGCGTCCCATAGCGCTACTCAATGTGGACAGAAAGGTTCTGGCAAAGGTGCTGTTTAATCGGCTGGTGAAATTTGCACCCCGGCTCCTTTCGGGGGCTCAGCATTGCTCTGTTCCAGGCCGCAGCACGTTTAGCGCTGTACTCGGTGTCCGAGAGGCAGTGGAGCAGAGTAGGGCGGGCTGTTGGAAGGGGTACTTGCTGTCCTTGGATCAGGCAAAAGCGTTTGATCGGGTTGATCACGAGTATCTCTGGTCGGTCCTTCTGAGGTATGGTCTGCCGGGTGAGTTTGTTGATTGGCTTAAGATCTTGTATGCAGGGGCAGAGAGTTTTCCGCTTGTGAACGGTTGGATTGGCCGCTCTTTTGAGGTTGGGTCTGGGGTTCGCCAGGGTTGCCCGCTGAGCCCGCTTTTATACGTGTTCGCGATTGACCCCTTCCTTAGGAGGGTAGATCGTGGACCGTTGGTGGGAGTCAGCATGGACTTGGCAGCCTCGGAAGCCACTCTGAGAGTGGTGGCGTATGCGGATGACGTCACCGTCTTTGTGTCCTCGAGAGGGGAGGCAGAGTGGGTGATGTCTGAAGTTGACCGCTACTCGGAGGCATCCGGGTCCATGATCAACCAGGATAAGTGTAAGAGTCTCTGGCTGGGAGGGGGAGATCCTACCTTTGATCTCTCGGACACTCTTCCAGGGCCTCAGGAGTTTGTAAAAATTCTCGGCATCGAATTTGGCCAGGGGGATTACCCCAAACAAAATTGGGACAGCAGGCTAAAGATCGCCGCTCAGAAGGTCGACCAGTGGAAGGGTTGGTCTTTGACCCTCAGAGAAAGGGTCAACTTGATCAAAACTTACCTGCTCCCTTTGTTAATCTATTTGGGCAGTGTCTGCATCTTGCCAGAACCTCTCTGGACTCGGGTCTACAGCTTGTTCTTCCAGATGTTATGGGGGAATAAGCTGAACCTAGTCAAGAGGGAGGTGACATACCGTACGAGGAGACTAGGGGGGTTGTGTATGGTCAACCCTGTTGTATTCCTGGTTAATACCTTTGTAAAGATCAACATGTCAAGCCTCTGGCAAGAGAGGGCTCCTCCGTGGGTAGTCTCCTGCAGGGGGTGGTTTCGGCCTTTCTTCCAGGAATGGGAGACAGGAGGGCAAGTGAAGGACCTTCGCACGCCGCATGGGCATCTTCCGGCTTACGCTACCGTGGTTCTGAAAACAATTCGCCGGTGGGGTCTGGGGATGTGGGAGATCAGGACTCTGTCAAGGAGGCTCCTTGACAACAGGGTTCTGTTGACCCATTTCCAGAAGCCCCTGGCGCTCAGGGACTGCCCAAGTCGGGATCTGGAGGTTGGTTTGAGGGTTTTAAATTCTAGTAGGATCCCTTTAAAGTTTTGGGACTTGGCTTGGCGTTGCTTCCATGGGAAACTGTATGTGAGGGACAACTTGAAACACAGGAACCCTGAGGAAAGGGGTTGTCCCCGGGAGGAGTGTGGCGGCGTGCTGGAAAGCATGGAGCACTTCCTGCTTCATTGTCCCCTCAATACAGGGGTCTACAGCAGGGTGGGTGCCTCCATTGGTTGGCCTGGTCTGACCGGTCTCTCCTATGCGGAATGGGCCTATGGAACATTCAGACACCTGGGTGGTCGAGATCGGGGCACTTTATTTCTAGTCAGCTTAGCGGTCAGGTACGGCACGTGGAACGCACGGTGTTTTGTATCAACCAGACAAAAAACCCTCCCGGAGGAAGAGGTGGTGAGGAACATTCTCGGTGACCTGGGGAAGGTTCGTTCTTTGGAGTTCGAGAGACTGGGCACGAGTAGGGCCTCCATGCTTTGGAGGGGTTTCTCCTTCAGCGTGCCCTAGTCTAGTCGTCTCTATTCCTGGTGGGGGGCTAATGCTGCCACTGTAGCTTTTTGTTTTCTTTATAGTTGATGATGGATATAGGGCTTGCAGGTACCGAACCAGGGCCTTGTGGGTAGGATTTGTTAAGGATGTTTTATGTGTTATGTCAGGTAATGTATGCCATTGTACAGGCTGAGTCTTTACTTACTATATCTTGTAGAGTGTAGTATTTTTGTATAGATGTGAGGGGGTTAGATGTTAGGTGGGGAGGGGGGAAAGGGGGGGAGGGGGGGTACAAATAATAAGAAAAAGCCGGGCCCGATCAAAGAGACATTGAAGGATGGACGATGGTGTCGGTCGGAGCTTAAAGGTACGGACTTTGGACTGGACATTGGTCTTGAATTGGGTATAATGTATATATTATATATATATATGTATGTTCAGTATTGCTTTGTATATATTGTATATATTGGTTACTAATTGGTATTCATATTGCGGATTTGTGGTTAAGAAAAAGGGTGGAGGGAAAAAAAAATTAAAAAAAAAAAAAAAATGTAAAAATGTAAAAAAAAAAAAAAAAAATTCTAAATAATAAAAAAAAAAAAAAAAAAGGGGGGGTTATTTGCCAATTAGGCACATCTTGTGTTTTCTCATGTAGGAATTTCTCATTTTCCTTGGTTAATATAATTTGATGGGCACAGGGACCGGTTAGGGTCAGTTTTTGGTTTTATTGTGGTTTAACAATTTTATTTATTTTTTAGACTGTTACTGATTTTGTTCCTTTTGAGGCGTCTGGATTGATTTGTGACTATGAGTTTTGTGTATTTGTATTTATACTGATGTGAGTGACGTGTGGATGATGAGAGTGATGTGTGGATGATGAGTGATGTGTGGATGATGAGTGATGTGTGGATGATGAGTGATGTGTGGATGATGAGAGTTATAATACAGAAGACTGAGTGCTGGTAGGAATGTGATCTGGACCAGAGAGGAGACGGCCGAGATTGATAATGTGTTTATAACTTGTTCATTTTGTGTTGGTTTTTGACCCGTGTATTGTATGTGCGGATTTATGGCATGTGTATGTTTGTTAACATTTATTAAAAAGATGAGAAGTGGTACTGTGCAGTGTCCATATATACAGAATAATACAGATACTGAGAATTACACCCAGTATACAGGACAGGAGAAGTGGTACTGTGCAGTGTCTATATATATACAGAATAATACAGATACTGAGAATTACACCCAGTATACAGGACAGGAGAAGTGGTGCTGTGCAGTGTCCATATATACAGAATAATACAGATACTGAGAATTACACCCAGTATACAGGACAGGAGAAGTGGTACCGTGCAGTGTCCATATATACAGAATAATACAGATACTGAGAATTACACCCAGTATACAGGACAGGAGAAGTGGTACTGTGCAGTGTATATACACAGAATAATACAGATACTGAGAATTACACCCAGTATACAGGACAGGAGAAGTGGTACTGTGCAGCGTATATATACACAGAATAATACAGATACTGAGAATTACACCCAGTATACAGGACAGGAGAAGTGGTACTGTGCAGTGTATATATATACAGAATAATACAGATACTGAGAATTACACCCAGTATACAGGAGAGGAGAAGTGGTACTGTGCAGTGTATATATATACAGAATAATACAGATACTGAGAATTACACCCAGTATACAGGACAGGAGGAGTGGTACTGTGCAGTGTATATATATACAGGATAATACAGATACTGAGAATTACACCCAGTATACAGGACAGGAGAAGTGGTACTGTGCAGCGTCCATATATACAGAATAATACAGATACTGAGAATTACACCCAGTATACAGGACAGGAGAAGTAGTATTGTGCAGTGTCTATATATACAGAATAATACAGATACTGAGAATTACACCCAGTATACAGGACAGGAGAAGTGGTGCTGTGCAGTGTCCATATATACAGAATAATACAGATACTGAGAATTACACCCAGTATACAGGACAGGAGGAGCAGTACTGTGTAGTAGATATATATATGATCTGGATATATTTCTACACATGGAGCCTGTTCGGCTTGAAGCCGTCCCCTCCACAGCTGTGCCCCCACTATACCCCCTCCACCCAGCTCTGCTGTCAGCACAACACTGCCTGCCGACCAGATGCTGACCCCCTCCCCCTCTTCCTTTGAAGTGTCTGTGTGCAGAGAGTCAGAGGACGGGGTCACAGAGAAAAGTAAAATTTTCTCATCTCAAAGATATATGTATAAATTCCAAGTGGATGAGGGTTGGAATATGCAGGCTGCCTCCATCATTCAGCTTTCCTTGAGTCCTGAATGGTAAATCTAACTCCTTAAACAGCGATCCATCAATGCACAGCTTTCAGTAATGTTGGACAGGATGGTGACAACTTCCCTGTGCAGTGTTGGCACCTGAATGAGATGTCACCCAGCTTTCCCAGAGAAAGATATAACCAAGATGTGGACTTATGCTTACTGGGGGATCTCCTGACTTTAGTGACACAGAGTGGCTGGTAATCAAAAATACACACAGGGAAGATCCGGCGGACATCCCATACCAGCGATATCGACAAACAGCGACAGTGACAAAGGCCGAGGTTCGGCCGAAACGTCTTACCAAGTCGCTTACTACCTCAACTTTACCAGCTTTGTTGCAATAAAACTTAAATTTGCTTGCATCTGGATCTCGTGTACCTCTGTGTGTGCTGGGGTTATATATTTCCAACAGAGTGGCTGGTAGGTGGAAAATATAACATTGTACTTACTGCCGTCCACCGGAGACGTCTCCATCGTACCATTATCATCCTTCCGCTTCAGAATCGGCACATCTTTACCTAGTTATTAAAAAGCTAAAATATTACAATGCAGCCTTACACTAAGACAAGTCAAACATGGAGTCACTGTGTACATACATTACATATCCTGTATTATACTCCAGAGCTGCACTCACTATTCTGCTGGTGGAGTCACTGTGTACATACATTACTTATCCTGTACTGATCCTGAGTTATATCCTGTATTATACTCCAGAGCTGCACTCACTATTCTGCTGGTGGAGTCACTGTGTACATACATTACATTACTTATCCTGTACTGATCCTGAGTTACATCATGTATTATACTCCAGAGCTGCACTCACTATTCTGCTGGTGGAGTCACTGTGTACATACATTACATTACTTATCCTGTACTGATCCTGAGTTATATCCTGTATTATACTGCAGAGCTGCACTCACTATTCTGCTGGTGGAGTCACTGTGTACATACATTACATTACTTATCCTGTACTGATCCTGAGTTACATCCTATATTATACTCCAGAGCTGCACTCACTATTCTGCTGGTGGAGTCACTGTGTACATACATTACATTACTTATCCTGCACTGATCCTGAGTTATATCCTATATTATACCCCAGAGCTGCACTCACTATTCTGCTGGTGGAGTCACTGTGTACATACATTACATTACTTATCCTGTACTGATCCTGAGTTACATCCTGTATTATACTCCAGAGCTGCACTCACTATTCTGCTGGTGGAGTCACTGTGTACATACATTACATTACATTACTTATCCTGTACAGCTCCTGAGTTATATTCTGTATTATACTCCAGAGCTGCACTCACTATTCTGCTGGTGGAGTCACTGTGTACATACATTACATTACTTATCCTGTACTGATCCTGAGTTATATCCTGTATTATACTGCAGAGCTGCACTCACTATTCTGCTGGTTGAGTTACAGGAATAATCCCACTTCATCGCACTAAATGTATATAAATGCAGACACCTCTCCAGTATTGCCCCCTACAATACCCCACCCCCCAGCTCTGCTGTTAGCACTACACTGTATTCCGACCAGATGCAACAATTCTTCAACCCTCAAGCCTTTGAAGTGTCTTTGTGAAGAGGGTCAGAGGACAGGGTCACAGAAAATACTCACATCCCAAAAACACAAATACAACCTCTGAGAAGGTAACAAGGAGGTGATAGTGGAAGAGTCGGAGATCAATGTCAGCACAAACAGATGAGTAGCAAGATAGATACAAAAAGAAACATTCCCATAACCCAAATCCTAAGGCCTCATTCACACGGCAGGGTTTCCCGGCCGGGTGCCGGCCGTTCATAAATCGGCCGGCACCCGGCTGCATTAGGAATGATAGACCCCTAATGGGGCTATTCACACGACCGATTTTTTGACGGCCGGGAAATCCGGCCGTCAAAAAATAGGACATGCTCTATCTTTGCCCGGGCACCCGGCCGCCCGGCTCCCATAGAAGTCTATGGGGCCGGGTATTACACGGCCATCACCGGAATGTGTTCCGAGTGATGGCCGTTTTTCCCGGCGCTTGCGCTCTATCTCCTCCTCCTCACAGCGCAGACTGCATGTGAGGAGGAGGAGTTGATGCCATTCTGACGAATGGCATCGCTGTACACTGTGTTGCAGGGCCGGGGTGTACAGCAGGTGGAGGGAGCGCTGCGCTGGCTCCCTTCCCCTGCTTGTTAAAAGCACCCTGGCTCGGCGACACCTTCGATGGCGCCGCTAGTAGCAGCAGCTGCTGCGGCTGCTACTACTGCAGCGACGCCACTATAGCAGAGCGGGGAGGTATCTCCCCGCTCTGCTATGTGCTAGCCGCACTTAAGTTAAAGGAGCGGAATCCCCGTGTGTTCGGGGATTCCGCTCCTGGACAGAGCGCTTGATGTCTCTGTCCATATCTGGGCAGTGACATCAGGGGAAACTCCTGAAGCGGAATCCCCGAACACATGGGGATTCCCGTTCAGGAGCTGCCGCTGATGTCACTGTCCGGATCTGCCCGGCCCGGCACGGATGCATAACTTTATGCAAACCGGCCGGGCAGAATGGCCGATTTTACCGGCCGGCACTCGGGCTCGGACCCGACCCGGTCGTGTGAATCCCGCCTTAGAGTTATCTTATTCAATGAAAAAGTATCCAGACAGAGATCAACTCAGTATTGTACTTGAAAAATATTGTAGAACACTGCCCCCTACGTACAAGAATATAACTACTATAATACTGCCCCCTATATACAAGAATATAACTACTATAATACTGCCTCCTATATACAAGAATATAACTACTATAATACTGCCCCTATATACAAGAATATAACTACTATAATACTGCTCCTATATACAAGAATATAACTACTATAATACTGCTCCTATATACAAGAATATAACTACTATAATACTGCCCCTATATACAAGAATATAACTACTATAATACTGCCCCCTATATACAAGAATATAACTACTATAATACTGCCCCCTATATACAAGAATATAACTACTATAATACTGCCCCCTATATACAAGAATATAACTACTATAATACTGCTCCTATATACAAGAATATAACTACTATAATACTGCTCCTTATATACAAGAATATAACTACTATAATACTGCCCCTATATAAAAGAATATAACTACTTTAATACTGCCCCTATATACAAGAATATAACTACTATAATACTGCTCCTATATACAAGAATATAACTACTATAATACTGCCCCTGTATACAAGAATATAACTACTATAATACTGCTCCTATATACACAAGAATATAACTACTATAATATTTCCCTATATGCAAGAATATAACTACTATAATACTGCCCCCTATATAGAAGAATATAACTACTATAATACTGCCCCCTATATACAAGAATATAACTACTATAAAACTGCCCCCTATATAGAAAGAATATAACTACTATAACACTGCTCCTATATACAAGAATATATCTACTATAATACTGCTCCTATATACAAGAATATAATTACTATAACACTGCCCCCTATACAAGAATATAACTACTATAATACTGCCCCCTATACAAGAATATAACTACTATAACACTGCCTCCTATATACAAGAATATAACTAGTATAATACTGCTCCTATATACAAGAATATAACTACTATAATACTGCCCCTATATACAAGAATATAACTACTATAATACTGCTCCTATATACAAGAATATAACTACTATAATACTGCCCCCTATATACAAGAACATAACTACTATAATACTGCTCCTATATACAAGAATATAACTACTATAATACTGCCCCCTATATACAAAAGAATATAACTACTATAATACTGCTCCTATATACAAGAATATAACTACTATAATACTGCCCCCGATATACAAGAATATAACTACTATAATACTGCCTCCTATATACAAGAATATAACTACTATAATACTGCTCCCTATATACAAGAATATAACTACTATAATACTGCCCCTATATACAAGAATATAACTACTATAATACTGCCCCCTATATACAAGAATATAACTACTATAAGGGCGGGTTCACACATAGCGGAATTTCACTTAAATTCCGCTGCGGACACTCCGCAGCGTTAATCCGCAGCGGAGCCGTTTCTCCATTGACTTTCACTTTAATTTAGCAGTGTTCGTTTACACGATGCGTACAATTCCGCTGCGGAGCATAGGCTGCGGAGCGGAATTTGGTGTCCGCAGCATGCTCTGTCTGTTGCGGAGCAGTGGCGGACTGGTTGCGGACTCATGGCGGAATTTCTCCATTGACTTCAATGGAGAGTCAAAATTCCGCAATGAAGTCCGCAGATCTTATGTGTGCTGCGGAGCGTATTGTTTTTACTACCATGACATTTCTTCATTCTGGCTGGACCTATGTATTTCTAGGTCTACAGCCAGACTGAGGAAGTCAATGGGGCTCCCGTAATGACGGGAGCGTTGCTAGGAGACGTCTGTAAATAGTCACTGTCCAGGGTGCTGAAAGAGTTACGCGATCGGCAGTAACTGTTTCTGCACCCGGGACAGTGACTACCGATCTCAATATACAAGTATCTGTAAAAAAAAATATAAGTTCATACTTACCGAGAACTCCCTGCGTCTGTCTCCAGTCCGGCCTCCCAGGATGACGTTTCAGTGTAAGTGACGGCTGCAGCCAATCACAGGCCAAGCACAGGCTGCAGCGGTCACATGGACTGGAGCGTCATCCAGGGAGGTCGGGCCGGATGCCGAAAGAGGGACGCGTCACCAAGACAACGGGCGGTAAGTATGAATTTCTTTGACTTTCACTAGGGAAAGTGCTGTCCCTTCTCTCTATCCTGCACTGAATAGGGAGAAGAGAAGCACTTTTCCTGCAGTCCGCAGCGGCCAGTCCGCATCAATTTTCTGCACATTTTGTGCAGATCCGCTGCAGAATCTGCAACGCAGATTCTGTGCGGCATTGATGCGGACAGTTGCGGAGGAATTCCGCCATGTGTGGTCATGCCCTAATACTGCCCCTATTTACAAGAATATAACTACTATAATACTGCCCCTATATACAAGAATAAAACTACTATAATACTGCCTCCTATATACAAGAATATAACTACTATAATACTTCCCCTATATACAGGAATATAACTACTATAATACTGCTCCTATATACAAGAATATAACTACTATAATGCTGCCCCTATATACAAGAATATAACTACTATAATACTGCCCCCTATATACAAGAATATAACTACTATAATACTGCTCCTGTATACAAGAATATAACTACTATAATGCTGCCCCTATGTACAAGAATATAACTAATATAATACTGCTCCTATATACAAGAATATAACTACTATAATACTGCCCCTATATACAAGAATATAACTACTATAATAATGCTCCTATATACAAGAATATAACTACTATAACACTGCCTCCTATATACAAGAATATAACTAGTATAATACTGCTCCTATATACAAGAATATAACTACTATAATACTGCCCCTATATACAAGAATATAACTACTATAATACTGCTCCTATATACAAGAATATAACTACTATAATACTGCCCCCTATATACAAGAACATAACTACTATAATACTGCTCCTATATACAAGAATATAACTACTATAATACTGCCCCCTATATACAAAAGAATATAACTACTATAATACTGCACCTGTATACAAGAATATAACTAATATAATACTGCCCCTATATACAAGAATATAACTACTATAATACTGCCCCTATATACAAGAATATAATTACTATAATACTGCCCCTATATACAAGAATATAACTACTATAATACTGCTCCTATATACAAGAATATAACTACTATAATACTGCCTCCTATATACAAGAATATAACTATTATAATACTGCTCCTATATACAAGAATATAACTACTATAATACTGCCCCCTATATACAAAAGAATATAACTACTATAATACTGCTCCTATATACAAGAATATAACTACTATAATACTGCCCCCTATATACAAAAGAATATAACTACTATAATACTGCTCCTATATAAAAGAATATAACTACTATAATACTGCCTCCTATATACAAGAATATAACTATTATAATACTGCCCCCTATATACAAGAATATAACTACTATAATACTGCTCCTATATACAAGAATATAACTACTATAATACTGCCCCCGATATACAAGAATATAACTACTATAATACTGCACCTTATATACAAGAATATAACTACTATAATACTGCTCCTATATACAAGAATATAACTACTATAATACTGCCCCCTCTATATAAGAATATAACTACTATAATACTGCCCCCTATATACAAGAATATAACTACTATAATACTGCCTCTATATACAAGAATATAACTACTATAATACTGCCCCCTATATACAAGAATATAACTACTATAATACTGCTCCTATATACAAGAATATAACTACTATAATACTGCTCCTATATACAAGAATATAACTACTATAATACTGCTCCCTATATACAAGAATATAACTACTATAATACTGCTCCCTATATACAAGAATATAACTACTATAATACTGCTCCTATATACAAGAATATAACTACTATAATACTGCTCCTATATACAAGAATATAACTACTATAATACTGCTCCTATATACAAGAATATAACTACTATAATACTGCTCCTATATACAAGAATATAACTACTATAATACTGCTCCTATATACAAGAATATAAGTACTATAATACTGCCCCCTATATACAAGAATATAACTACTATAATACTGCTCCTATATACAAGAATATAACTACTATAATACTGCTCCTATATACAAGAATATAACTACTATAATACTGCTCCCTATATACAAGAATATAACTACTATAATACTGCTCCCTATATACAAGAATATAACTACTATAATACTGCTCCTATATACAAGAATATAACTACTATAATACTGCTCCTATATACAAGAATATAACTACTATAATACTGCTCCTATATACAAGAATATAACTACTATAATACTGCCCCCTGTGGACACTACACTTCTTTGCGTCATACGATGGTTGGGTTATATTGACACTCGGACACTTTGGTTTGGGGCAGAATGTTGTGATTTCCCTTTGATGAGATGTAATGAATGGACTCCGTGAAGGCAATAAAAGGAAGGGATTAGGAATCCAGATAAATGGAGACCGGGGCCCGTCAGCTCTCAGAGCCGGTACTCATGGGGCGGCGTCTGGAAAATCTCCATTATGATCCTTTTTAGCCGGAGCTCTGGTTCTGCCAAGAAAACCGCAGTTCAAAGCACTTGAATAATATGATAGCGGGTCCCGGGCCCCGGGGAGCCGTCCTGCTGCTCTATTGAGGGAGATGCCAGCGGCCCCGTCTCATGCCCAGGCAGAGGCCGGCTCTTGTTCTGACAGCTGGCGTTATGGAGGTATCTATCCCAGACAATGAAGACTTCTCCATGCCACCTGGCCAGTGTCACCAGCCTAGAGATAATACACTCGTCTATCGGGGGCAGCGCCAGCGCGGCCACGAGGATTTACCGCCACAATAAGGGGATTAAGGACGACCTGAGGAGCTTGTGTCCCAGCGCACAACAAAGTCCCTGTGTTTCAGAGGAGGAGACGCGTCAATGAGCCGCACGCCGTCCACGCCGTTTCCACCTCCAGAAAACTCTTCTACATTGGACGTCTGATCTGACCCGCAGCTCGTGGCCGGCGGGATATTTGAAGGATAAAATGTCGCGCACGATATAGAAATTTGGTGTAAACTAGCAACACATTAGGCCACACCCACATAGTAAAAACCGCCAACCCTGAAGAGAGCGGCCAAAAAATAAATAAAAATGGCGCCATTTTCTCCGTCATGGTGTATACAGAGGTGGCACTAGCCGGATATTCTGCAATTCACACGCAGTCACATGATCGTTCCTGGATTCTTATTAGGTGTTGCATTTCAAAGCCTCACCAGATCTCTGTTTGCTGTCAGTGAATGGGAGTATACAATGGGGCAGATTTACTACGGTGTCTAGAAATCCGTGCCAAATTTTGGTGCATTGTTTCAGAGTAATGTAAGAACAGATTTTTGTGCCTAAAGAAACGGTCCAGATGAGGGGTGTGGGGAAGTGGGCGTGGCTTCAAGTGCGCCAAACGAAAACTAAGCCAACCAAGAGATAGTATACAGAAGAGAACGATGTCTAGCGAGATGCGCCAAATTTATCATAAAGTGCGCGCCACTGGGATTCATTTGGCGCATCTGCTGCCTGGACTCGTTTTATCCGGTATGAATCTTCGTAAATCTGCCCCAATGTTTATATCCAGAGGCTGAAAACTCATCTGACCAAACACTTCTCACAGCTGAAGGTTTGGTACATTTGTTTCCAGTCTTTACAATACATCAACTCTCCCCAGTCCAGTTTGTTACAATGTTTCAGTGCAGGTAAAATGGAGTCCAGGTTGTTTAGACTGGATACAATGTAACAAACCCTCGCTTTACGTACAACGCTTGTGTTCTACGGTGGGACGGCGAGATATCGGACACTTACTCATGCACAGGATGTCGTGGTGCGGCGTGCAGTCTCCGATTTGGACCTCGGTCTCCAGGCACTGGGTTCGGCAGGGCAGGCAGGGGGACACGCTGCTCTTCACCTCCGAGTAGAAGCCCTTGGGGCAGAGCTGGCACTCGCTGTTCTCAGTGCGGCTGCAGGGCGTCTTGGCACCATGGCCCTTGGTACACACCTGGCAGGGGAGGCAGGCACCACCGTCTGTGGAGTGGAGGTAGTAGCCATCAGGACAGTGGCAGGTGGTGTCTTGTTCCGTGGTACAGGTGGATTCCGCTGACTGCATGGCACCCTGGCAGCTGGAGCACGGCTGGCACCTGGCAGTGGCACTGGACACATCCGAGAAGGTAGAATCTGCAGACAAGAACATTAGAATATTACAGACTCATTATACTTTCCCACACTCAGAAAGGTCGGTGTTCTACATAACCTGGAAGATTTACCATTCAGGACTCCCAGAAAGCTGGGTGACAATGCCCGTATGAGCGGTTGTGTCAGATATTTTAGAGGTTTCTTTAAAGAGGGGAAAAAAAAAAACCCTGGATGTAATTACAGCTCCCAAAAGGGTTGTCACTTCTTTCTTGTGCTCCTGAACTGCAAATCTTCTTAGTTATGAAGCAATACATTCCTGTATACTGTCAGAGCTAGGTGGATGCATCACTGAGGAGCGGGAGAAAGATGAGTGCCCACCCCGTGTGAGCTGGTGTAGTGCCCGCGGACTGTCACCCAGCTTTCCTGGAAACTGACAGACACCACAAATGCTAGAGGAGTGGTCACCCAGCTTTCCAGCAAGACAGGGGGCGCTCTATGACCGTCACTTACTCGCTCTGCACGGCGCGCACACTGTATCCGATTCACCACAGGGGACGGACACCCCAAAACCCGGGTGGCACAGGGTACAGCAGGCTCCGGCCTTGGTGACGGGACCACCCGGACACACGTCCTCCGCAGCCACCTGCACACAACAGAGACATCAGGTTAGGAAGAGACAGAAGCCTCTGAACCAGCAGAGCTGACAATCTACACCAGAAGAAGAGTCATTTAAAGTGAACCCGCCTACACTAATGACAGCTGCCCGGAGAGCGCTAATAAATTATTCACTTGCCCTTTAACGCTGCATTGATCATATAATACAAACACAAACTGCACTCAGCTCAGCTACATCTGTTTGGTAAATATGTGACCCCCCCCCCCACCCCCAGATAAAACTGAACAGCAATTAATATATTAAATGGTCCCCAGCAATGATTTGGGGGTTACTGAGAAGACGATCATGAGGGACCCAATGCTGGGAGTCACCTGCAGTACCAGTCATGGCCACCGGAGGCGCCAATACAAACATTCTGCACTTTGTGCTCCACGTTGGTCAGGATCGGTATATACAGGAATGTTCCCGTATATATTCTGCATCAGAGACGGCGAGGACTAGTTGTAATCTGCATCCAGCGCTGAATAGGTTAAACTCCCCCACCCCCTTCCTCCTGACACTCTCACCTTGTAGAATGAATATGTAAAGTTCTTGTACCTGTGAGGCAACAGTCTCCCCTCCCCCACAGATACTTCCCTGGGGGGATATAACACCTTCTCCTCATATAAACAGTGCGGCTACTTTCAAGTTCCAACCACAACCCCCCCCCAGACCCCAGACCCAAGACCCCCTGCAGCCGACATGACATCAATGCCCCAGACAAGATAAAAGAGCGGTCACATCCTGACAACATCCTGCCCCAATCTACACATCAAAGCACGTCCTGTAATAATGGTGTATCTAAGCCTCCCCGTGTGATGCGGTCTGAGAACTACACCCCCCATCATGTAATGTTACTGAATCTCGTTACAGAATATTCTCCAGGAATAGGGACCGGTCTATCATGTGTGATACGGTCTGCTGAGCAGTGTATCTAATCCTATCATGCGTGATACTGTCGCTGAGCCGGTGTATCTAATCCTATCATGTGTGATACGGTCTGCTGAGCAGTGTATCTAATCCTATCATGTGTGATACTGTCGCTGAGCCGGTGTATCTAATCCTATCATGTGTGATACGGTCTGCTGAGCAGTGTATCTAATCCTATCATGTGTGATACTGTCTGCTGAGCAGTGTATCTAATCCTATCATGTGTGATACTGTCTGCTGAGCAGTGTATCTAATCCTATCATGTGTGATACTGTCTGCTGAGCTGTGTATCTAATCCTATCATGTGTGATACTGTCGGCTGAGCTGTGTATCTAATCCTGTCATGTGTGATCCTGCATGCTGTGTATCCTCTCTGCTGAGCTGTGTATCTAAGCCTCTGGTGTGTGTGATACTCCCCCTATATCCTGGGTCCTCGGTGTAGTTTAGGATTTGCCGCCAGTACAGACGCTCCGTATTCACTCCATACATTAGACTGTAAGCTTTTGGGGACAGACCCCTCTTCATGGGCCGCTTCCTGTTTGTGTAGGGGGATTGCTATAGGGTGAGGTGGTCACACTGGGTCCTGTGTGTCTGTCCAGGGATGTGGGCTCTGTTGTGCCCCCTGGCAGCTAGCGTGGCTGCTCTCTGGCCTGGGGTGGCTCGCTGCCAGTCTGTGGGTTACATGCAGTTTATTTAATTGGGACCAGAGCTGAACAAACACAGGGAGCGCCGGCAGCGGAGGACACACAGGACCGGCCTTGTTCTGGAGACGCTCAGTACAGCCGACAATGGCGCTGACGCTGCTCATAGAACATGCCGGAGGGAAACTTAAAGGACAACTCCACCCACCGCTGAACCCAACAGGAATCCCCCCAGAGTCACACGGCGAAGACATTTTATAAAATACTAATAATAAATCCCTGTATTTTATCCTGAACGTCCTTCCCATCATGCATCAGGAGGAGCACAGATTTCATATCCTCTGATTTCTGGGAGGAGCTTTCTCCTGAGCTCCATGTCGCCCCCTGCTGGATAATGTCATGTACTACGTCCCAGATAGAGGAGCTCCCCACTGTATGTGAATTACTACATGAACCCTCATCATACCCCCGATTAGGGCACATTCATCTAATAAGAAGTGTGGGGGCTAAAAACTCAAGACCCCTGGCAATGGGGGGGGGGGGGCTGCAGAATGGACCCAATGATACCACTGTCCTACTTCTACACTGCTGCCCCCGCTAGATCATATTAGGGGCTCCCAGCAAGAAGACCCCCCCCCCACAATCGTCTGCTGGCAGGGGAGACCTGTCATATGACAAAGGGGGCGTCCAAACTAGACAGAACCCGCGGCCGCCATTATCTCCGATCGTCTAGCGGTCCGGTGATTTTTAAGCCCAGGTAAATATTATCTGACGATATTGCGCTGTGATCGCCCGCCGTCGCACAGAGCAATAACCGCCGCGTGTAATAGCGCCATGGAGCCGCTCGTCTTCCAGGATGTCATGTCATGAAGGGTTAATGGACACAAGTAAATCCCCCCCCCCCCCCACGGGATCTTGTTCTAATTAAGCTGCGTTTTCCCCTCTTCCCCTTCTTTTCGTGCAATGATCGGATTACACACAACCAGCTCCATATTTGGTGAGGACACCGCGGTCTGTCTCCGAGCGAGGACGCACTTTGGCGCTGAACATCTGGAGACATCAGAGGACGCCCCACAGGCAGAGAGGAACCGGGGGTGGGGGATCGTCTATATGTGTCATTATACAATGTATCACCTAATTGCACTCCGGGGGGGGGGGGGGGGGTGACCCTATAACCAAACGTCACCCGGATCCATTGGTCTCTGATCACTTTTCGGATGCTGGTCTTAAAGGGGCAGACACCACAATATCTGCAGAAATGGGAACAATGTGAGGGCGTCGGTCAGAAGTCAGACCTAGAAAGATTTGCCATTCAAGGTATTGGGAAAGCTGAGTGACCGGTAATGAGGCCGTTATTGGTGGTCACCTAGCTTTTCCAGAAACGGGCG
>NW_027462397.1:0-56568 GCF_050947455.1 Rhinoderma darwinii
CAGAGAAGTCAAAGACAGTGCTTCTATACTAATTGCCAGGCGCTGAGACGAATGCCGCCAAGATCTAGCGTCTATGACTTACGGTTCAAGAATTAGCCTCAGAAACAGTGGGAAACAGTGCTTCTATACTAATTGCCAGGCGCTGAGACGAATGCCGCCAAGATCGAGCGTCTAAGACTTACGGTTCAAGAATTAGCCTCAGAAACAGTGGTTCTGAACATGCTGCCAATAGCTCGCCTGGGAAACATCCAGAGAAGTCCAAGATAGTGTTTTTTAGACTGGCTCCCACGAGCTGAAACGAATGCAGCCAAGAGCGAGCGTCTGTGACTTACGGTTCAAGAGTTATTCACAGAAACATGGTTCTGAACTTTGCTGCCAGCCGCGAAAGCGAAAATAACCAAGATCGAGCGTCTAGGATTTACTTGTCAATAGCTCGCCTGGGAAACATCCAGAGAAGTCAAAGACAGTGCTTCTATACTAATTGCCAGGCGCTGAGACGAATGCCGCCTATATCTAGAGTCTATGACTTACGGTTCAAGAATTAGTCTCAGAAACAGTGGGAAACAGTGCTTCTATACTAATTGCCAGGCGCTGAGAGGAAAGCCGCCAAGATCTAGCGTCTATGACTTACGGTTCAAGAATTAGCCTCAGAAACAGTGGGAAACAGTGCTTCTATACTAATTGCCAGGCGCTGAGACGAATGCCGCCAAGATCGAGCGTCTATGACACGGTTCAAGAATTAGCCTCAGAAACAGTGGTTCTGAACATGCTGACAATAGCTCGCCTGGGAAACATCCAGAGAAGTCCAAGATTGTGTTTTTTAGACTGGCTGCCACGAGCTGAAACGAATGCAGCCAAGAGCGAGCGTCTGTGACTTACGGTTCAAAAGTTATTCACAGAAACATGGTTCTGAACTTTGCTGCCAGCCGCGAAAGCGAAAATAACCAAGATCGAGCGTCTAGGATTTACTTGTCAAAAGCTCGCCTGGGAAACATCCAGAGAAGTCAAAGACAGTGCTTCTATACTAATTGCCAGGCGCTGAGAGGAAAGCCGCCAAGATCTAGCGTCTATGACTTACGGTTCAAGAATTAGCCTCAGAAACAGTGGGAAACAGTGCTTCTATACTAATTGCCCAGGCGCTGAGACGAATGCCGCCAAGATCGAGCGTCTATGACACGGTTCAAGAATTAGCCTCAGAAACAGTGGTTCTGAACATGCTGCCAATAGCTCGCCTGGGAAACATCCAGAGAAGTCCAAGATTGTGTTTTTTAGACTGGCTGCCACGAGCTGAAACGAATGCAGCCAAGAGCGAGCGTCTGTGACTTACGGTTCAAGAGTTATTCACAGAAACATGGTTCTGAACTTTGCTGCCAGCCGCGAAAGCGAAATAACCAAGATCGAGCGTCTAGGATTTACTTGTCAATAGCTCGCCTGGGAAACATCCAGAGAAGTCAAAGACAGTGCTTCTATACTAATTGCCAGGCGCTGAGACGAATGCCGCCAAGATCGAGCGTCTATGACTTACGGTTCAAGAATTAGCCTCAGAAACAGTGGTTTTGAACATGCTGCCAATAGCTCGCCTGGGAAACATCCAGAGAAGTCCAAGATAGTGTTTTTTTAGACTGGCTGCCACGAGCTGAAACGAATGCAGCCAAGAGCGAGCGTCTGTGACTAACGGTTCAAGAGTTATTCACAGAAACATGGTTCTGAACTTTGCTGCCAGCCGCGAAAGCGAAAGTAACCAAGATCGAGCGTCTAGGATTTACTTGTGAATAGCTCGCCTGGGAAACATCCAGAGAAGTCAAAGACAGTGCTTCTATACTAATTGCCAGGCGCTGAGACGAATGTCGCCAAGATCGAGCGTCTATGACTTACGGTTCAAGAATTAGCCTCAGAAACAGTGGGAAACAGTGCTTCTATACTAATTTCCAGGTGCTGAGACGAATGCCGCCAAGATCGAGCGTCTATGACTTACGGTTCAAGAATTAGCCTCAGAAACAGTGGTTCTAAACATGCTGCCAATAGCTCGCCTGGGAAACATCCAGAGAAAGTCCAAGATAGTGTTTTTTAGACTGACTGCCACGAGCTGAAACGAATGCAGCCAAGAGCGAGCGTCTGTCACTTACGGTTCAAGAGTTATTCACAGAAACATGGTTCTGAACTTTGCTGCCAGCCGCGAAAGCGAAAATAACCAAGATCGAGCGTCTAGGATTTACTTGTCAATAGCTCGCCTGGGAAACATCCAGAGAAGTCAAAGATAGTGCTTCCATACTAATTGCCAGGCGCTGAGACGAATGCCGCCAAGATCAAGCGTCTAAGACTTACGGTTCAAGAATTAGCCTCAGAAACAGTGGGAAACAGTGCTTCTATACTAATTGCCAGGCGCTGAGACGAATGCCGCCAAGATCGAGCGTCTATGACTTACGGTTCAAGAATTAGCCTCAGAAACAGTGGTTCTGAACATGCTGCCAATAGCTCGCCTGGGAAACATCCAGAGAAGTCCAAGATAGTGTTTTTTTAGACTGGCTGCCACGAGCTGAAACGCATGCAGCCAAGAGCGAGCGTCTGTGACTTACGGTTCAAGAGTTATTCACAGAAACATGGTTCTGAACTTTGCTGCCAGCCGCGAAAGCGAAAGTAACCAAGATCGAGCGTCTAGGATTTACTTGTGAATAGCTCGCCTGGGAAACTTTCAGATAAGTCAAAGACAGTGCTTCTATACTAATTGCCAGGCGCTGAGACGAATGCCGCCAAGATCAAGCGTCGAAGACTTACGGTTCAAGAATTAGCCTCAGAAACAGTGGGAAACAGTGCTTCTATACTAATTGCCAGGCGCTGAGACGAATGCCGCCAAGATCGAGCGTCTATGACTTACGGTTCAAGAATTAGCCTCAGAAACAGTGGTTTTGAACATGCTGCCAATAGCTCGCCTGGAAACATACAGAGAAGTCCAAGATAGTGTTTTTTTTAGACTGGCTGCCACGAGCTGAAACGCATGCAGCCAAGAGCGAGCGTCTGTGACTTACGGTTCAAGAGTTATTCACAGAAACATGGTTCTGAACTTTGCTGCCAGCCGCGAAAGCGAAAGTAACCAAGATCGAGCGTCTAGGATTTACTTGTGAATAGCTCGCCTGGGAAACTTTCAGATAAGTCAAAGACAGTGCTTCTATACTAATTGCCAGGCGCTGAGACGAATGCCGCCAAGATCAAGCGTCTAAGACTTACGGTTCAAGAATTAGCCTCAGAAACAGTGGGAAACAGTGCTTCTATACTAATTGCCAGGCGCTGAGTACGAATGCCGCCAAGATCGAGCGTCTATGACTTACGGTTCAAGAATTAGCCTCAGAAACAGTGGTTTTGAACATGCTGCCAATAGCTCGCCTGGGAAACATACAGAGAAGTCCAAGATAGTGTTTTTTTTAGACTGGCTGCCACGAGCTGAAACGAATGCAGCCAATGAGCGAGCGTCTGTGACTTACGGTTCAAGAGTTATTCACAGAAACATGGTTCTGAACTTTGCTGCCAGCCGCGAAAGCGAAAGTAACCAAGATCGAGCGTCTAGGATTTACTTGTCAATAGCTCGCCTGGGAAACATCCAGAGAAGTCAAAGACAGTGCTTCTATACTAATTGCCAGGCGCTGAGACGAATGCCGCCAAGATCGAGCGTCTATGACTTACGGTTCAAGAATTAGCCTCAGAAACAGTGGTTCTGAACATGCTGCCAATAGCTCGCCTGTGAAACATCCAGAGAAGTCCAAGATAGTGGTTTTTTTTAGACTGGCTGCCACGAGCTGAAACGAATGCAGCCAAGAGCGAGCGTCTGTGACTTACGGTTCAAGAGTGATTCACAGAAACATGGTTCTGAACTTTGCTGCCAGCCGCGAAAGCGAAAATAACCAAGATCGAGCGTCTAGGATTTACTTGTCAATAGCTCGCCTGGGAAACATCCAGTGAAGTCAAAAACAGTACTTCTATACTAATTGCCAGGCGCTGAGACGAATGCCGCCAAGATCGAGAGTCTATGACTTACGGTTCAAGAATTAGCCTCAGAAACAGTGGGAAACAGTGCTTCTATACTAATTTCCAGGTGCTGAGACGAATACCGCCAAGATCGAGCGTCTATGACTTACGGTTCAAGAATTAGCCTCAGAAACAGTGGTTCTAAACATGCTGCCAATAGCTCGCCTGGGAAACATCCAGAGAAGTCCAAGATAGTGTTTTTTAGACTGACTGCCACGAGCTGAAACGAATGCAGCCAAGAGCGAGCGTCTGTCACTTACGGTTTCAAGAGTTATTCACAGAAACATGGTTCTGAACTTTGCTGCCAGCCGCGAAAGCGAAAATAACCAAGATCGAGCGTCTAGGATTTACTTGTCAATAGCTCGCTCTGGGAAACATCCAGAGAAGTCAAAGACAGTGCTTCTATACTAATTGCCAGGCGCTGAGACGAATGCCGCCAAGATCGAGCGTCTATGACTTACGGTTCAAGAATTAGCCTCAGAAACAGTGGAAACAGTGCTTCTATACTAATTGCCAGGCGCTGAGACGAATGCCGCCAAGATCGAGCGTCTATGACTTACGGTTCAAGAATTAGCCTCAGAAACAGTGGTTCTGAACATGCTGCCAATAGCTCGCCTGGGAAACATCCAGAGAAGTCCAAGATAGTGTTTTTTTAGACTGGCTGCCACGAGCTGAAACGAATGCAGCCAAGAGCGAGCGTCTGTGACTTACGGTTCAAGAGTTATTCACAGAAACATGGTTCTAAACTTTGCTGCCAGCCGCGAAAGCGAAAGTAACCAAGATCGAGCGTCTAGGATTTACTTGTCAATAGCTCGCCTGGGAAACTTTCAGATAAGTCAAAGACAGTGCTTCTATGCTAATTGCCAGGCGCTGAGGACGAATGCCGCCAAGATCAAGCGTCTAAGACTTACGGTTCAAGAATTAGCCTCAGAAACAGTGGGAAACAGTGCTTCTATACTAATTGCCAGGCGCTGAGACGAATGCCGCCAAGATCGAGCGTCTATGACTTACGGTTCAAGAATTAGCCTCAGAAACAGTGGTTTTTAACATGCTGCCAATAGCTCGCCTGGGAAACATCCAGAGAAGTCCAAGATAGTGTTTTTTTAGACTGGCTGCCACGAGCTGAAACGAATGCAGCCAAGAGCGAGCGTCTGTGACTTACGGTTCAAGAGTTATTCACAGAAACATGGTTCTGTACTTTGCTGCCAGCCGCGAAAGCGAAAGTAACCAAGATCGAGCGTCTAGGATTTACTTGTGAATAGCTCGCCTGGGAAACTTTCAGATAAGTCAAAGACAGTGCTTCTATGCTAATTGCCAGGCGCTGAGACGAATGCCGCCAAGATCAAGCGTCTAAGACTTACGGTTCAAGAATTAGCCTCAGAAACAGTGGGAAACAGTGCTTCTATACTAATTGCCAGGCGCTGAGACGAATGCCGCCAAGATCGAGCGTCTATGACTTACGGTTCAAGAATTAGCCTCAGAAACAGTGGTTTTGAACATGCTGCCAATAGCTCGCCTGGAAACATACAGAGAAGTCCAAGATAGTGTTTTTTTTAGACTGGCTGCCACGAGCTGAAACGCATGCAGCCAAGAGCGAGCGTCCTGTGACTTACGGTTCAAGAGTTATTCACAGAAACATGGTTCTGAACTTTGCTGCCAGCCGCGAAAGCGAAAGTAACCAAGATCGAGCGTCTAGGATTTACTTGTGAATAGCTCGCCTGGGAAACTTTCAGATAAGTCAAAGACAGTGCTTCTATACTAATTGCCAGGCGCTGAGACGAATGCCGCCAAGATCAAGCGTCTAAGACTTACGGTTCAAGAATTAGCCTCAGAAACAGTGGGAAACAGTGCTTCTATACTAATTGCCAGGCGCTGAGACGAATGCCGCCAAGATCGAGCGTCTATGACTTACGGTTCAAGAATTAGCCTCAGAAACAGTGGTTTTGAACATGCTGCCCAATAGCTCGCCTGGGAAACATACAGAGAAGTCCAAGATAGTGTTTTTTTTTAGACTGGCTGCCACGAGCTGAAACGAATGCAGCCAAGAGCGAGCGTCTGTGACTTACGGTTCAAGAGTTATCTACAGAAACATGGTTCTGAACTTTGCTGCCAGCCGCGAAAGCGAAAGTAACCAAGATCGAGCGTCTAGGATTTACTTGTCAATAGCTCGCCTGGGAAACATCCAGAGAAGTCAAAGACAGTGCTTCTATACTAATTGCCAGGCGCTGAGACGAATGCCGCCAAGATCGAGCGTCTATGACTTACGGTTCAAGAATTAGCCTCAGAAACAGTGGTTCTGAACATGCTGCCAATAGCTCGCCTGTGAAACATCCAGAGAAGTCCAAGATAGTGTTTTTTTTAGACTGGCTGCCACGAGCTGAAACGAATGCAGCCAAGAGCGAGCGTCTGTGACTTACGGTTCAAGAGTGATTCACAGAAACATGGTTCTGAACTTTGCTGCCAGCCGCGAAAGCGAAAATAACCAAGATCGAGCGTCTAGGATTTACTTGTCAATAGCTCGCCTGGGAAACATCCAGTGAAGTCAAAAACAGTGCTTCTATACTAATTGCCAGGCGCTGAGACGAATGCCGCCAAGATCGAGAGTCTATGACTTACGGTTCAAGAATTAGCCTCAGAAACAGTGGGAAACAGTGCTTCTATACTAATTTCCAGGTGCTGAGACGAATACCGCCAAGATCGAGCGTCTATGACTTACGGTTCAAGAATTAGCCTCAGAAACAGTGGTTCTAAACATGCTGCCAATAGCTCGCCTGGGAAACATCCAGAGAAGTCCAAGATAGTGTTTTTTAGACTGACTGCCACGAGCTGAAACGAATGCAGCCAAGAGCGAGCGTCTGTGACTTACGGTTCAAGAGTTATTCACAGAAACATGGTTCTAAACTTTGCTGCCAGCCGCGAAAGCGAAAGTAACCAAGATCGAGCGTCTAGGATTTACTTGTCAATAGCTCGCCTGGGAAACTTTCAGATAAGTCAAAGACAGTGCTTCTATGCTAATTGCCAGGGCGCTGAGACGAATGCCGCCAAGATCAAGCGTCTAAGACTTACGGTTCAAGAATTAGCCTCAGAAACAGTGGGAAACAGTGCTTCTATACTAATTGCCAGGCGCTGAGACGAATGCCGCCAAGATCGAGCGTCTATGACTTACGGTTCAAGAATTAGCCTCAGAAACAGTGGTTTTGAACATGCTGCCAATAGCTCGCCTGGGAAACATCCAGAGAAGTCCAAGATAGTGTTTTTTTTAGACTGGCTGCCACGAGCTGAAACGAATGCAGCCAAGAGCGAGCGTCTGTGACTTACGGTTCAAGAGTTATTCACAGAAACATGGTTCTGTACTTTGCTGCCAGCCGCGAAAGCGAAAGTAACCAAGATCGAGCGTCTAGGATTTACTTGTGAATAGCTCGCCTGGGAAACTTTCAGATAAGTCAAAGACAGTGCTTCTATGCTAATTGCCAGGCGCTGAGACGAATGCCGCCAAGATCAAGCGTCTAAGACTTACGGTTCAAGAATTAGCCTCAGAAACAGTGGGAAACAGTGCTTCTATACTAATTGCCAGGCGCTGAGACGAATGCCGCCAAGATCGAGCGTCTATGACTTACGGTTCAAGAATTAGCCTCAGAAACAGTGGTTTTGAACCGGCTGCCAATAGCTCGCCTGGGAAACATCCAGAGAAGTCCAAGATAGTGTTTTTTTAGACTGGCTGCCACGAGCTGAAACGAATGCAGCCAAGAGCGAGCGTCTGTGACTTACGGTTCAAGAGTTATTCACAGAAACATGGTTCTGAACTTTGCTGCCAGAGCCGCGAAAGCGAAAGTAACCAAGATCGAGCGTCTAGGATTTACTTGTCAATAGCTCGCATGGGAAACATCCAGAGAAGTCAAAGACAGTGCTTCTATACTAATTGCCAGGCGCTGAGACGAATGCCGCCAAGATCGAGCGTCTATGACTTACGGTTCAATAATTAGCCTCAGAAACAGTGGGAAACAGTGCTTCTATACTAATTGCCAGGCGCTGAGACGAATGCCGCCAAGATCGAGCGTCTATGACTTACGGTTCAAGAATTAGCCTCAGAAACAGTGGTTCTGAACATGCTGCCAATAGCTCGCCTGGGAAACATCCAGAGAAGTCCAAGATAGTGGTTTTTTTAGACTGGCTGCCACGAGCTGAAACGCATGCAGCCAAGAGCGAGCGTCTGTGACTTACGGTTCAAGAGTTATTCACAGAAACATGGTTCTGAACTTTGCTGCCAGCCGCGAAAGCGAAAGTAACCAAGATCGAGCGTCTAGGATTTACTTGTGAATAGCTCGCCTGGGAAACTTTCAGATAAGTCAAAGACAGTGCTTCTATACTAATTGCCAGGCGCTGAGACGAATGCCGCCAAGATCAAGCGTCTAAGACTTACGGTTCAAGAATTAGCCTCAGAAACAGTGGGAAACAGTGCTTCTATACTAATTGCCAGGCGCTGAGACGAATGCCGCCAAGATCGAGCGTCTATGACTTACGGTTCAAGAATTAGCCTCAGAAACAGTGGTTTTGAACATGCTGCCAATAGCTCGCCTGGGAAACATACAGAGAAGTCCAAGATAGTGTTTTTTTTTAGACTGGCTGCCACGAGCTGAAACGAATGCAGCCAAGAGCGAGCGTCTGTGACTTACGGTTCAAGAGTTATTCACAGAAACATGGTTCTGAACTTTGCTGCCAGCCGCGAAAGCGAAAGTAACCAAGATCGAGCGTCTAGGATTTACTTGTCAATAGCTCGCCTGGGAAACATCCAGAGAAGTCAAAGACAGTGCTTCTATACTAATTGCCAGGCGCTGAGACGAATGCCGCCAAGATCGAGCGTCTATGACTTACGGTTCAAGAATTAGCCTCAGAAACAGTGGTTCTGAACATGCTGCCAATAGCTCGCCTGTGAAACATCCAGAGAAGTCCAAGATAGTGTTTTTTTTAGACTGGCTGCCACGAGCTGAAACGAATGCAGCCAAGAGCGAGCGTCTGTGACTTACGGTTCAAGAGTGATTCACAGAAACATGGTTCTGAACTTTGCTGCCAGCCGCGAAAGCGAAAATAACCAAGATCGAGCGTCTAGGATTTACTTGTCAATAGCTCGCCTGGGAAACATCCAGTGAAGTCAAAAACAGTGCTTCTATACTAATTGCCAGGCGCTGAGACGAATGCCGCCAAGATCGAGAGTCTATGACTTACGGTTCAAGAATTAGCCTCAGAAACAGTGGGAAACAGTGCTTCTATACTAATTTCCAGGTGCTGAGACGAATACCGCCAAGATCGAGCGTCTATGACTTACGGTTCAAGAATTAGCCTCAGAAACAGTGGTTCTAAACATGCTGCCAATAGCTCGCCTGGGAAACATCCAGAGAAGTCCAAGATAGTGTTTTTTAGACTGACTGCCACGAGCTGAAACGAATGCAGCCAAGAGCGAGCGTCTGTCACTTACGGTTCAAGAGTTATTCACAGAAACATGGTTCTGAACTTTGCTGCCAGCCGCGAAAGCGAAAATAACCAAGATCGAGCGTCTAGGATTTACTTGTCAATAGCTCGCCTGGGAAACATCCAGAGAAGTCAAAGACAGTGCTTCTATACTAATTGCCAGGCGCTGAGACGAATGCCGCCAAGATCGAGCGTCTATGACTTACGGTTCAAGAATTAGCCTCAGAAACAGTGGGAAAACAGTGCTTCTATACTAATTGCCAGGCGCTGAGACGAATGCCGCCAAGATCGAGCGTCTATGACTTACGGTTCAAGAATTAGCCTCAGAAACAGTGGTTCTGAACATGCTGCCAATAGCTCGCCTGGGAAACATCCAGAGAAGTCCAAGATAGTGTTTTTTTAGACTGGCTGCCACGAGCTGAAACGAATGCAGCCAAGAGCGAGCGTCTGTGACTTACGGTTCAAGAGTTATTCACAGAAACATGGTTCTAAACTTTGCTGCCAGCCGCGAAAGCGAAAATAACCAAGATCGAGCGTCTAGGATTTACTTGTCAATAGCTCGCCTGGGAAACTTTCAGATAAGTCAAAGACAGTGCTTCTATGCTAATTGCCAGGCGCTGAGACGAATGCCGCCAAGATCAAGCGTCTAAGACTTACGGTTCAAGAATTAGCCTCAGAAACAGTGGGAAACAGTGCTTCTATACTAATTGCCAGGCGCTGAGACGAATGCCGCCAAGATCGAGCGTCTATGACTTACGGTTCAAGAATTAGCCTCAGAAACAGTGGTTTTGAACATGCTGCCAATAGCTCGCCTGGGAAACATCCAGAGAAGTCCAAGATAGTGTTTTTTTAGACTGGCTGCCACGAGCTGAAACGAATGCAGCCAAGAGCGAGCGTCTGTGACTTACGGTTCAAGAGTTATTCACAGAAACATGGTTCTGTACTTTGCTGCCAGCCGCGAAAGCGAAAGTAACCAAGATCGAGCGTCTAGGATTTACTTGTGAATAGCTCGCCTGGGAAACTTTCAGATAAGTCAAAGACAGTGCTTCTATGCTAATTGCCAGGCGCTGAGACGAATGCCGCCAAGATCAAGCGTCTAAGACTTACGGTTCAAGAATTAGCCTCAGAAACAGTGGGAAACAGTGCTTCTATACTAATTGCCAGGCGCTGAGACGAATGCCGCCAAGATCGAGCGTCTATGACTTACGGTTCAAGAATTAGCCTCAGAAACAGTGGTTTTGAACATGCTGCCAATAGCTCGCCTGGAAACATACAGAGAAGTCCAAGATAGTGTTTTTTTTTAGACTGGCTGCCACGAGCTGAAACGCATGCAGCCAAGAGCGAGCGTCTGTGACTTACGGTTCAAGAGTTATTCACAGAAACATGGTTCTGAACTTTGCTGCCAGCCGCGAAAGCGAAAGTAACCAAGATCGAGCGTCTAGGATTTACTTGTGAATAGCTCGCCTGGGAAACTTTCAGATAAGTCAAAGACAGTGCTTCTATACTAATTGCCAGGCGCTGAGACGAATGCCGCCAAGATCAAGCGTCTAAGACTTACGGTTCAAGAATTAGCCTCAGAAACAGTGGGAAACAGTGCTTCTATACTAATTGCCAGGCGCTGAGACGAATGCCGCCAAGATCGAGCGTCCATGACTTACGGTTCAAGAATTAGCCTCAGAAACAGTGGTTTTGAACATGCTGCCAATAGCTCGCCTGGGAAACATACAGAGAAGTCCAAGATAGTGTTTTTTTTTAGACTGGCTGCCACGAGCTGAAACGAATGCAGCCAAGAGCGAGCGTCTGTGACTTACGGTTCAAGAGTTATCTACAGAAACATGGTTCTGAACTTTGCTGCCAGCCGCGAAAGCGAAAGTAACCAAGATCGAGCGTCTAGGATTTACTTGTCAATAGCTCGCCTGGGAAACATCCAGAGAAGTCAAAGACAGTGCTTCTATACTAATTGCCAGGCGCTGAGACGAATGCCGCCAAGATCGAGCGTCTATGACTTACGGTTCAAGAATTAGCCTCAGAAAACAGTGGTTCTGAACATGCTGCCAATAGCTCGCCTGTGAAACATCCAGAGAAGTCCAAGATAGTGTTTTTTTTAGACTGGCTGCCACGAGCTGAAACGAATGCAGCCAAGAGCGAGCGTCTGTGACTTACGGTTCAAGAGTGATTCACAGAAACATGGTTCTGAACTTTGCTGCCAGCCGCGAAAGCGAAAGTAACCAAGATCGAGCGTCTAGGATTTACTTGTGAATAGCTCGCCTGGGAAACATCCAGAGAAGTCAAAGACAGTGCTTCTATACTAATTGCCAGGCGCTGAGACGAATGCCGCCAAGATCAAGCGTCTAAGACTTACGGTTCAAGAATTAGCCTCAGAAACAGTGGGAAACAGTGCTTCTATACTAATTGCCAGGCGACGAATGCCGCCAAGATCAAGCGTCTAAGACTTACGGTTCAAGAATTAGCCTCAGAAACAGTGGGAAACAGTGCTTCTATACTAATTGCCAGGCGCTGAGACGAATGCCGCCAAGATCGAGCGTCTATGACTTACGGTTCAAGAATTAGCCTCAGAAACAGTGGTTTTGAACATGCTGCCAATAGCTCGCCTGGGAAACATCCAGAGAAGTCCAAGATAGTGTTTTTTTAGACTGGCTGCCACGAGCTGAAACGAATGCAGCCAAGAGCGAGCGTCTGTGACTTACGGTTCAAGAGTTATTCACAGAAACATGGTTCTGAACTTTGCTGCCAGCCGCGAAAGCGAAAGTAACCAAGATCGAGCGTCTAGGATTTACTTGTGAATAGCTCGCCTGGGAAACATCCAGATAAGTCAAAGACAGTGCTTCTATACTAATTGCCAGGCGCTGAGACGAATGCCGCCAAGATCAAGCGTCTAAGACTTACGGTTCAAGAATTAGCCTCAGAAACAGTGGGAAACAGTGCTTCTATACTAATTGCCAGGCGCTGAGACGAATACCGCCAAGATCGAGCGTCTATGACTTACGGTTCAAGAATTAGCCTCAGAAACAGTGGTTCTAAACATGCTGCCAATAGCTCGCCTGGGAAACATCCAGAGAAGTCCAAGATAGTGTTTTTTTAGACTGACTGCCACGAGCTGAAACGAATGCAGCCAAGAGCGAGCGTCTGTCACTTACGGTTCAAGAGTTATTCACAGAAACATGGTTCTGAACTTTGCTGCCAGCCGCGAAAGCGAAAATAACCAAGATCGAGCGTCTAGGATTTACTTGTCAATAGCTCGCCTGGGAAACATCCAGAGAAGTCAAAGACAGTGCTTCTATACTAATTGCCAGGCGCTGAGACGAATGCCGCCAAGATCGAGCGTCTATGACTTACGGTTCAAGAATTAGCCTCAGAAACAGTGGGAAACAGTGCTTCTATACTAATTGCCAGGCGCTGAGACGAATGCCGCCAAGATCGAGCGTCTATGACTTACGGTTCAAGAATTAGCCTCAGAAACAGTGGTTCTGAACATGCTGCCAATAGCTCGCCTGGGAAACATCCAGAGAAGTCCAAGATAGTGTTTTTTTAGACTGGCTGCCACGAGCTGAAACGAATGCAGCCAAGAGCGAGCGTCTGTGACTTACGGTTCAAGAGTTATTCACAGAAACATGGTTCTAAACTTTGCTGCCAGCCGCGAAAGCGAAAGTAACCAAGATCGAGCGTCTAGGATTTACTTGTCAATAGCTCGCCTGGGAAACTTTCAGATAAGTCAAAGACAGTGCTTCTATGCTAATTGCCAGGCGCTGAGACGAATGCCGCCAAGATCAAGCGTCTAAGACTTACGGTTCAAGAATTAGCCTCAGAAACAGTGGGAAACAGTGCTTCTATACTAATTGCCAGGCGCTGAGACGAATGCCGCCAAGATCGAGCGTCTATGACTTACGGTTCAAGAATTAGCCTCAGAAACAGTGGTTTTGAACATGCTGCCAATAGCTCGCCTGGGAAACATCCAGAGAAGTCCAAGATAGTGTTTTTTTAGACTGGCTGCCACGAGCTGAAACGAATGCAGCCAAGAGCGAGCGTCTGTGACTTACGGTTCAAGAGTTATTCACAGAAACATGGTTCTGTACTTTGCTGCCAGCCGCGAAAGCGAAAGTAACCAAGATCGAGCGTCTAGGATTTACTTGTGAATAGCTCGCCTGGGAAACTTTCAGATAAGTCAAAGACAGTGCTTCTATGCTAATTGCCAGGCGCTGAGACGAATGCCGCCAAGATCAAGCGTCTAAGACTTACGGTTCAAGAATTAGCCTCAGAAACAGTGGGAAACAGTGCTTCTATACTAATTGCCAGGCGCTGAGACGAATGCCGCCAAGATCGAGCGTCTATGACTTACGGTTCAAGAATTAGCCTCAGAAACAGTGGTTTTGAACCGGCTGCCAATAGCTCGCCTGGGAAACATCCAGAGAAGTCCAAGATAGTGTTTTTTTAGACTGGCTGCCACGAGCTGAAACGAATGCAGCCAAGAGCGAGCGTCTGTGACTTACGGTTCAAGAGTTATTCACAGAAACATGGTTCTGAACTTTGCTGCCAGCCGCGAAAGCGAAAGTAACCAAGATCGAGCGTCTAGGATTTACTTGTCAATAGCTCGCATGGGAAACATCCAGAGAAGTCAAAGACAGTGCTTCTATACTAATTGCCAGGCGCTGAGACGAATGCCGCCAAGATCGAGCGTCTATGACTTACGGTTCAATAATTAGCCTCAGAAACAGTGGGAAACAGTGCTTCTATACTAATTGCCAGGCGCTGAGACGAATGCCGCCAAGATCGAGCGTCTATGACTTACGGTTCAAGAATTAGCCTCAGAAACAGTGGTTCTGAACATGCTGCCAATAGCTCGCCTGGGAAACATCCAGAGAAGTCCAAGATAGTGGTTTTTTTAGACTGGCTGCCACGAGCTGAAACGCATGCAGCCAAGAGCGAGCGTCTGTGACTTACGGTTCAAGAGTTATTCACAGAAACATGGTTCTGAACTTTGCTGCCAGCCGCGAAAGCGAAAGTAACCAAGATCGAGCGTCTAGGATTTACTTGTGAATAGCTCGCCTGGGAAACTTTCAGATAAGTCAAAGACAGTGCTTCTATACTAATTGCCAGGCGCTGAGACGAATGCCGCCAAGATCGAGCGTCTATGACTTACGGTTCAAGAATTAGCCTCAGAAACAGTGGTTCTGAACATGCTGCCAATAGCTCGCCTGTGAAACATCCAGAGAAGTCCAAGATAGTGTTTTTTTTAGACTGGCTGCCACGAGCTGAAACGAATGCAGCCAAGAGCGAGCGTCTGTGACTTACGGTTCAAGAGTGATTCACAGAAACATGGTTCTGAACTTTGCTGCCAGCCGCGAAAGCGAAAATAACCAAGATCGAGCGTCTAGGATTTACTTGTCAATAGCTCGCCTGGGAAACATCCAGTGAAGTCAAAAACAGTGCTTCTATACTAATTGCCAGGCGCTGAGACGAATGCCGCCAAGATCAAGCGTCTAAGACTTACGGTTCAAGAATTAGCCTCAGAAACAGTGGGAAACAGTGCTTCTATACTAATTGCCAGGCGCTGAGACGAATGCCGCCAAGATCGAGCGTCTATGACTTACGGTTCAAGAATTAGCCTCAGAAACAGTGGTTTTGAACATGCTGCCAATAGCTCGCCTGGGAAACATCCAGAGAAGTCCAAGATAGTGTTTTTTTAGACTGGCTGCCACGAGCTGAAACGAATGCAGCCAAGAGCGAGCGTCTGTGACTTACGGTTCAAGAGTTATTCACAGAAACATGGTTCTGTACTTTGCTGCCAGCCGCGAAAGCGAAAGTAACCAAGATCGAGCGTCTAGGATTTACTTGTGAATAGCTCGCCTGGGAAACTTTCAGATAAGTCAAAGACAGTGCTTCTATGCTAATTGCCAGGCGCTGAGACGAATGCCGCCAAGATCAAGCGTCTAAGACTTACGGTTCAAGAATTAGCCTCAGAAACAGTGGGAAACAGTGCTTCTATACTAATTGCCAGGCGCTGAGACGAATGCCGCCAAGATCGAGCGTCTATGACTTACGGTTCAAGAATTAGCCTCAGAAACAGTGGTTTTGAACCGGCTGCCAATAGCTCGCCTGGGAAACATCCAGAGAAGTCCAAGATAGTGTTTTTTTAGACTGGCTGCCACGAGCTGAAACGAATGCAGCCAAGAGCGAGCGTCTGTGACTTACGGTTCAAGAGTTATTCACAGAAACATGGTTCTGAACTTTGCTGCCAGCCGCGAAAGCGAAAGTAACCAAGATCGAGCGTCTAGGATTTACTTGTCAATAGCTCGCATGGGAAACATCCAGAGAAGTCAAAGACAGTGCTTCTATACTAATTGCCAGGCGCTGAGACGAATGCCGCCAAGATCGAGCGTCTATGACTTACGGTTCAATAATTAGCCTCAGAAACAGTGGGAAACAGTGCTTCTATACTAATTGCCAGGCGCTGAGACGAATGCCGCCAAGATCGAGCGTCTATGACTTACGGTTCAAGAATTAGCCTCAGAAACAGTGGTTCTGAACATGCTGCCAATAGCTCGCCTGGGAAACATCCAGAGAAGTCCAAGATAGTGGTTTTTTTAGACTGGCTGCCACGAGCTGAAACGCATGCAGCCAAGAGCGAGCGTCTGTGACTTACGGTTCAAGAGTTATTCACAGAAACATGGTTCTGAACTTTGCTGCCAGCCGCGAAAGCGAAAGTAACCAAGATCGAGCGTCTAGGATTTACTTGTGAATAGCTCGCCTGGGAAACTTTCAGATAAGTCAAAGACAGTGCTTCTATACTAATTGCCAGGCGCTGAGACGAATGCCGCCAAGATCGAGCGTCTATGACTTACGGTTCAAGAATTAGCCTCAGAAACAGTGGTTCTGAACATGCTGCCAATAGCTCGCCTGTGAAACATCCAGAGAAGTCCAAGATAGTGTTTTTTTTAGACTGGCTGCCACGAGCTGAAACGAATGCAGCCAAGAGCGAGCGTCTGTGACTTACGGTTCAAGAGTGATTCACAGAAACATGGTTCTGAACTTTGCTGCCAGCCGCGAAAGCGAAAATAACCAAGATCGAGCGTCTAGGATTTACTTGTCAATAGCTCGCCTGGGAAACATCCAGTGAAGTCAAAAACAGTGCTTCTATACTAATTGCCAGGCGCTGAGACGAATGCCGCCAAGATCGAGAGTCTATGACTTACGGTTCAAGAATTAGCCTCAGAAACAGTGGGAAACAGTGCTTCTATACTAATTTCCAGGTGCTGAGACGAATACCTCCAAGATCGAGCGTCTATGACTTACGGTTCAAGAATTAGCCTCAGAAACAGTGGTTCTAAACATGCTGCCAATAGCTCGCCTGGGAAACATCCAGAGAAGTCCAAGATAGTGTTTTTTAGACTGACTGCCACGAGCTGAAACGAATGCAGCCAAGAGCGAGCGTCTGTCACTTACGGTTCAAGAGTTATTCACAGAAACATGGTTCTGAACTTTGCTGCCAGCCGCGAAAGCGAAAATAACCAAGATCGAGCGTCTAGGATTTACTTGTCAATAGCTCGCCTGGGAAACATCCAGAGAAGTCAAAGACAGTGCTTCTATACTAATTGCCAGGCGCTGAGACGAATGCCGCCAAGATCGAGCGTCTATGACTTACGGTTCAAGAATTAGCCTCAGAAACAGTGGGAAACAGTGCTTCTATACTAATTGCCAGGCGCTGAGACGAATGCCGCCAAGATCGAGCGTCTATGACTTACGGTTCAAGAATTAGCCTCAGAAACAGTGGTTCTGAACATGCTGCCAATAGCTCGCCTGGGAAACATCCAGAGAAGTCCAAGATAGTGTTTTTTTAGACTGGCTGCCACGAGCTGAAACGAATGCAGCCAAGAGCGAGCGTCTGTGACTTACGGTTCAAGAGTTATTCACAGAAACATGGTTCTAAACTTTGCTGCCAGCCGCGAAAGCGAAAATAACCAAGATCGAGCGTCTAGGATTTACTTGTCAATAGCTCGCCTGGGAAACTTTCAGATAAGTCAAAGACAGTGCTTCTATGCTAATTGCCAGGCGCTGAGACGAATGCCGCCAAGATCAAGCGTCTAAGACTTACGGTTCAAGAATTAGCCTCAGAAACAGTGGGAAACAGTGCTTCTATACTAATTGCCAGGCGCTGAGACGAATGCCGCCAAGATCGAGCGTCTATGACTTACGGTTCAAGAATTAGCCTCAGAAACAGTGGTTTTGAACATGCTGCCAATAGCTCGCCTGGGAAACATCCAGAGAAGTCCAAGATAGTGTTTTTTTAGACTGGCTGCCACGAGCTGAAACGAATGCAGCCAAGAGCGAGCGTCTGTGACTTACGGTTCAAGAGTTATTCACAGAAACATGGTTCTGTACTTTGCTGCCAGCCGCGAAAGCGAAAGTAACCAAGATCGAGCGTCTAGGATTTACTTGTGAATAGCTCGCCTGGGAAACTTTCAGATAAGTCAAAGACAGTGCTTCTATGCTAATTGCCAGGCGCTGAGACGAATGCCGCCAAGATCAAGCGTCTAAGACTTACGGTTCAAGAATTAGCCTCAGAAACAGTGGGAAACAGTGCTTCTATACTAATTGCCAGGCGCTGAGACGAATGCCGCCAAGATCGAGCGTCTATGACTTACGGTTCAAGAATTAGCCTCAGAAACAGTGGTTTTGAACATGCTGCCAATAGCTCGCCTGGAAACATACAGAGAAGTCCAAGATAGTGTTTTTTTTAGACTGGCTGCCACGAGCTGAAACGCATGCAGCCAAGAGCGGGCGTCTGTGACTTACGGTTCAAGAGTTATTCACAGAAACATGGTTCTGAACTTTGCTGCCAGCCGCGAAAGCGAAAGTAACCAAGATCGAGCGTCTAGGATTTACTTGTGAATAGCTCGCCTGGGAAACTTTCAGATAAGTCAAAGACAGTGCTTCTATACTAATTGCCAGGCGCTGAGACGAATGCCGCCAAGATCAAGCGTCTAAGACTTACGGTTCAAGAATTAGCCTCAGAAACAGTGGGAAACAGTGCTTCTATACTAATTGCCAGGCGCTGAGACGAATGCCGCCAAGATCGAGCGTCTATGACTTACGGTTCAAGAATTAGCCTCAGAAACAGTGGTTTTGAACATGCTGCCAATAGCTCGCCTGGGAAACATACAGAGAAGTCCAAGATAGTGTTTTTTTTTAGACTGGCTGCCACGAGCTGAAACGAATGCAGCCAAGAGCGAGCGTCTGTGACTTACGGTTCAAGAGTTATCTACAGAAACATGGTTCTGAACTTTGCTGCCAGCCGCGAAAGCGAAAGTAACCAAGATCGAGCGTCTAGGATTTACTTGTCAATAGCTCGCCTGGGAAACATCCAGAGAAGTCAAAGACAGTGCTTCTATACTAATTGCCAGGCGCTGAGACGAATGCCGCCAAGATCGAGCGTCTATGACTTACGGTTCAAGAATTAGCCTCAGAAACAGTGGTTCTGAACATGCTGCCAATAGCTCGCCTGTGAAACATCCAGAGAAGTCCAAGATAGTGTTTTTTTTAGACTGGCTGCCACGAGCTGAAACGAATGCAGCCAAGAGCGAGCGTCTGTGACTTACGGTTCAAGAGTGATTCACAGAAACATGGTTCTGAACTTTGCTGCCAGCCGCGAAAGCGAAAATAACCAAGATCGAGCGTCTAGGATTTACTTGTCAATAGCTCGCCTGGGAAACATCCAGTGAAGTCAAAAACAGTGCTTCTATACTAATTGCCAGGCGCTGAGACGAATGCCGCCAAGATCGAGAGTCTATGACTTACGGTTCAAGAATTAGCCTCAGAAACAGTGGGAAACAGTGCTTCTATACTAATTTCCAGGTGCTGAGACGAATACCGCCAAGATCGAGCGTCTATGACTTACGGTTCAAGAATTAGCCTCAGAAACAGTGGTTCTAAACATGCTGCCAATAGCTCGCCTGGGAAACATCCAGAGAAGTCCAAGATAGTGTTTTTTAGACTGACTGCCACGAGCTGAAACGAATGCAGCCAAGAGCGAGCGTCTGTCACTTACGGTTCAAGAGTTATTCACAGAAACATGGTTCTGAACTTTGCTGCCAGCCGCGAAAGCGAAAATAACCAAGATCGAGCGTCTAGGATTTACTTGTCAATAGCTCGCCTGGGAAACATCCAGAGAAGTCAAAGACAGTGCTTCTATACTAATTGCCAGGCGCTGAGACGAATGCCGCCAAGATCGAGCGTCTATGACTTACGGTTCAAGAATTAGCCTCAGAAACAGTGGGAAACAGTGCTTCTATACTAATTGCCAGGCGCTGAGACGAATGCCGCCAAGATCGAGCGTCTATGACTTACGGTTCAAGAATTAGCCTCAGAAACAGTGGTTCTGAACATGCTGCCAATAGCTCGCCTGGGAAACATCCAGAGAAGTCCAAGATAGTGTTTTTTAGACTGGCTGCCACGAGCTGAAACGAATGCAGCCAAGAGCGAGCGTCTGTGACTTACGGTTCAAGAGTTATTCACAGAAACATGGTTCTAAACTTTGCTGCCAGCCGCGAAAGCGAAAGTAACCAAGATCGAGCGTCTAGGATTTACTTGTCAATAGCTCGCCTGGGAAACTTTCAGATAAGTCAAAGACAGTGCTTCTATGCTAATTGCCAGGCGCTGAGACGAATGCCGCCAAGATCAAGCGTCTAAGACTTACGGTTCAAGAATTAGCCTCAGAAACAGTGGGAAACAGTGCTTCTATACTAATTGCCAGGCGCTGAGACGAATGCCGCCAAGATCGAGCGTCTATGACTTACGGTTCAAGAATTAGCCTCAGAAACAGTGGTTTTGAACATGCTGCCAATAGCTCGCCTGGGAAACATCCAGAGAAGTCCAAGATAGTGTTTTTTTAGACTGGCTGCCACGAGCTGAAACGAATGCAGCCAAGAGCGAGCGTCTGTGACTTACGGTTCAAGAGTTATTCACAGAAACATGGTTCTGTACTTTGCTGCCAGCCGCGAAAGCGAAAGTAACCAAGATCGAGCGTCTAGGATTTACTTGTGAATAGCTCGCCTGGGAAACTTTCAGATAAGTCAAAGACAGTGCTTCTATGCTAATTGCCAGGCGCTGAGACGAATGCCGCCAAGATCAAGCGTCTAAGACTTACGGTTCAAGAATTAGCCTCAGAAACAGTGGGAAACAGTGCTTCTATACTAATTGCCAGGCGCTGAGACGAATGCCGCCAAGATCGAGCGTCTATGACTTACGGTTCAAGAATTAGCCTCAGAAACAGTGGTTTTGAACATGCTGCCAATAGCTCGCCTGGGAAACATACAGAGAAGTCCAAGATAGTGGTTTTTTTTAGACTGGCTGCCACGAGCTGAAACGAATGCAGCCAAGAGCGAGCGTCTGTGACTTACGGTTCAAGAGTTATTCACAGAAACATGGTTCTGAACTTTGCTGCCAGCCGCGAAAGCGAAAGTAACCAAGATCGAGCGTCTAGGATTTACTTGTCAATAGCTCGCCTGGGAAACATCCAGAGAAGTCAAAGACAGTGCTTCTATACTAATTGCCAGGCGCTGAGACGAATGCCGCCAAGATCGAGCGTCTATGACTTACGGTTCAAGAATTAGCCTCAGAAACAGTGGTTCTGAACATGCTGCCAATAGCTCGCCTGTGAAACATCCAGAGAAGTCCAAGATAGTGTTTTTTTTAGACTGGCTGCCACGAGCTGAAACGAATGCAGCCAAGAGCGAGCGTCTGTGACTTACGGTTCAAGAGTGATTCACAGAAACATGGTTCTGAACTTTGCTGCCAGCCGCGAAAGCGAAAATAACCAAGATCGAGCGTCTAGGATTTACTTGTCAATAGCTCGCCTGGGAAACATCCAGTGAAGTCAAAAACAGTGCTTCTACACTAATTGCCAGGCGCTGAGACGAATGCCGCCAAGATCGAGAGTCTATGACTTACGGTTCAAGAATTAGCCTCAGAAACAGTGGGAAACAGTGCTTCTATACTAATTTCCAGGTGCTGAGACGAATACCGCCAAGATCGAGCGTCTATGACTTACGGTTCAAGAATTAGCCTCAGAAACAGTGGTTCTAAACATGCTGCCAATAGCTCGCCTGGGAAACATCCAGAGAAGTCCAAGATAGTGTTTTTTAGACTGACTGCCACGAGCTGAAACGAATGCAGCCAAGAGCGAGCGTCTGTCACTTACGGTTCAAGAGTTATTCACAGAAACATGGTTCTGAACTTTGCTGCCAGCCGCGAAAGCGAAAATAACCAAGATCGAGCGTCTAGGATTTACTTGTCAATAGCTCGCCTGGGAAACATCCAGAGAAGTCAAAGACAGTGCTTCTATACTAATTGCCAGGCGCTGAGACGAATGCCGCCAAGATCGAGCGTCTATGACTTACGGTTCAAGAATTAGCCTCAGAAACAGTGGGAAACAGTGCTTCTATACTAATTGCCAGGCGCTGAGACGAATGCCGCCAAGATCGAGCGTCTATGACTTACGGTTCAAGAATTAGCCTCAGAAACAGTGGTTCTGAACATGCTGCCAATAGCTCGCCTGGGAAACATCCAGAGAAGTCCAAGATAGTGTTTTTTTAGACTGGCTGCCACGAGCTGAAACGAATGCAGCCAAGAGCGAGCGTCTGTGACTTACGGTTCAAGAGTTATTCACAGAAACATGGTTCTAAACTTTGCTGCCAGCCGCGAAAGCGAAAGTAACCAAGATCGAGCGTCTAGGATTTACTTGTCAATAGCTCGCCTGGGAAACTTTCAGATAAGTCAAAGACAGTGCTTCTATGCTAATTGCCAGGCGCTGAGACGAATGCCGCCAAGATCAAGCGTCTAAGACTTACGGTTCAAGAATTAGCCTCAGAAACAGTGGGAAACAGTGCTTCTATACTAATTGCCAGGCGCTGAGACGAATGCCGCCAAGATCGAGCGTCTATGACTTACGGTTCAAGAATTAGCCTCAGAAACAGTGGTTTTGAACATGCTGCCAATAGCTCGCCTGGGAAACATCCAGAGAAGTCCAAGATAGTGTTTTTTTAGACTGGCTGCCACGAGCTGAAACGAATGCAGCCAAGAGCGAGCGTCTGTGACTTACGGTTCAAGAGTTATTCACAGAAACATGGTTCTGTACTTTGCTGCCAGCCGCGAAAGCGAAAGTAACCAAGATCGAGCGTCTAGGATTTACTTGTGAATAGCTCGCCTGGGAAACTTTCAGATAAGTCAAAGACAGTGCTTCTATGCTAATTGCCAGGCGCTGAGACGAATGCCGCCAAGATCAAGCGTCTAAGACTTACGGTTCAAGAATTAGCCTCAGAAACAGTGGGAAACAGTGCTTCTATACTAATTGCCAGGCGCTGAGACGAATGCCGCCAAGATCGAGCGTCTATGACTTACGGTTCAAGAATTAGCCTCAGAAACAGTGGTTTTGAACATGCTGCCAATAGCTCGCCTGGAAACATACAGAGAAGTCCAAGATAGTGTTTTTTTTAGACTGGCTGCCACGAGCTGAAACGCATGCAGCCAAGAGCGAGCGTCTGTGACTTACGGTTCAAGAGTTATTCACAGAAACATGGTTCTGAACTTTGCTGCCAGCCGCGAAAGCGAAAGTAACCAAGATCGAGCGTCTAGGATTTACTTGTGAATAGCTCGCCTGGGAAACTTTCAGATAAGTCAAAGACAGTGCTTCTATACTAATTGCCAGGCGCTGAGACGAATGCCGCCAAGATCAAGCGTCTAAGACTTACGGTTCAAGAATTAGCCTCAGAAACAGTGGGAAACAGTGCTTCTATACTAATTGCCAGGCGCTGAGACGAATGCCGCCAAGATCGAGCGTCTATGACTTACGGTTCAAGAATTAGCCTCAGAAACAGTGGTTTTGAACATGCTGCCAATAGCTCGCCTGGGAAACATACAGAGAAGTCCAAGATAGTGTTTTTTTTTAGACTGGCTGCCACGAGCTGAAACGAATGCAGCCAAGAGCGAGCGTCTGTGACTTACGGTTCAAGAGTTATCTACAGAAACATGGTTCTGAACTTTGCTGCCAGCCGCGAAAGCGAAAGTAACCAAGATCGAGCGTCTAGGATTTACTTGTCAATAGCTCGCCTGGGAAACATCCAGAGAAGTCAAAGACAGTGCTTCTATACTAATTGCCAGGCGCTGAGACGAATGCCGCCAAGATCGAGCGTCTATGACTTACGGTTCAAGAATTAGCCTCAGAAACAGTGGTTCTGAACATGCTGCCAATAGCTCGCCTGTGAAACATCCAGAGAAGTCCAAGATAGTGTTTTTTTTAGACTGGCTGCCACGAGCTGAAACGAATGCAGCCAAGAGCGAGCGTCTGTGACTTACGGTTCAAGAGTGATTCACAGAAACATGGTTCTGAACTTTGCTGCCAGCCGCGAAAGCGAAAATAACCAAGATCGAGCGTCTAGGATTTACTTGTCAATAGCTCGCCTGGGAAACATCCAGTGAAGTCAAAAACAGTGCTTCTACACTAATTGCCAGGCGCTGAGACGAATGCCGCCAAGATCGAGAGTCTATGACTTACGGTTCAAGAATTAGCCTCAGAAACAGTGGGAAACAGTGCTTCTATACTAATTTCCAGGTGCTGAGACGAATACCGCCAAGATCGAGCGTCTATGACTTACGGTTCAAGAATTAGCCTCAGAAACAGTGGTTCTAAACATGCTGCCAATAGCTCGCCTGGGAAACATCCAGAGAAGTCCAAGATAGTGTTTTTTAGACTGACTGCCACGAGCTGAAACGAATGCAGCCAAGAGCGAGCGTCTGTCACTTACGGTTCAAGAGTTATTCACAGAAACATGGTTCTGAACTTTGCTGCCAGCCGCGAAAGCGAAAATAACCAAGATCGAGCGTCTAGGATTTACTTGTCAATAGCTCGCCTGGGAAACATCCAGAGAAGTCAAAGACAGTGCTTCTATACTAATTGCCAGGCGCTGAGACGAATGCCGCCAAGATCGAGCGTCTATGACTTACGGTTCAAGAATTAGCCTCAGAAACAGTGGGAAACAGTGCTTCTATACTAATTGCCAGGCGCTGAGACGAATGCCGCCAAGATCGAGCGTCTATGACTTACGGTTCAAGAATTAGCCTCAGAAACAGTGGTTCTGAACATGCTGCCAATAGCTCGCCTGGGAAACATCCAGAGAAGTCCAAGATAGTGTTTTTTTAGACTGGCTGCCACGAGCTGAAACGAATGCAGCCAAGAGCGAGCGTCTGTGACTTACGGTTCAAGAGTTATTCACAGAAACATGGTTCTAAACTTTGCTGCCAGCCGCGAAAGCGAAAGTAACCAAGATCGAGCGTCTAGGATTTACTTGTCAATAGCTCGCCTGGGAAACTTTCAGATAAGTCAAAGACAGTGCTTCTATGCTAATTGCCAGGCGCTGAGACGAATGCCGCCAAGATCAAGCGTCTAAGACTTACGGTTCAAGAATTAGCCTCAGAAACAGTGGGAAACAGTGCTTCTATACTAATTGCCAGGCGCTGAGACGAATGCCGCCAAGATCGAGCGTCTATGACTTACGGTTCAAGAATTAGCCTCAGAAACAGTGGTTTTGAACATGCTGCCAATAGCTCGCCTGGGAAACATCCAGAGAAGTCCAAGATAGTGTTTTTTTAGACTGGCTGCCACGAGCTGAAACGAATGCAGCCAAGAGCGAGCGTCTGTGACTTACGGTTCAAGAGTTATTCACAGAAACATGGTTCTGTACTTTGCTGCCAGCCGCGAAAGCGAAAGTAACCAAGATCGAGCGTCTAGGATTTACTTGTGAATAGCTCGCCTGGGAAACTTTCAGATAAGTCAAAGACAGTGCTTCTATGCTAATTGCCAGGCGCTGAGACGAATGCCGCCAAGATCAAGCGTCTAAGACTTACGGTTCAAGAATTAGCCTCAGAAACAGTGGGAAACAGTGCTTCTATACTAATTGCCAGGCGCTGAGACGAATGCCGCCAAGATCGAGCGTCTATGACTTACGGTTCAAGAATTAGCCTCAGAAACGGTGGTTGAACATGCTGCCAATAGCTCGCCTGGAAACATACAGAGAAGTCCAAGATAGTGTTTTTTTTAGACTGGCTGCCACGAGCTGAAACGCATGCAGCCAAGAGCGAGCGTCTGTGACTTACGGTTCAAGAGTTATTCACAGAAACATGGTTCTGAACTTTGCTGCCAGCCGCGAAAGCGAAAGTAACCAAGATCGAGCGTCTAGGATTTACTTGTGAATAGCTCGCCTGGGAAACTTTCAGATAAGTCAAAGACAGTGCTTCTATACTAATTGCCAGGCGCTGAGACGAATGCCGCCAAGATCAAGCGTCTAAGACTTACGGTTCAAGAATTAGCCTCAGAAACAGTGGGAAACAGTGCTTCTATACTAATTGCCAGGCGCTGAGACGAATGCCGCCAAGATCGAGCGTCTATGACTTACGGTTCAAGAATTAGCCTCAGAAACAGTGGTTTTGAACATGCTGCCAATAGCTCGCCTGGGAAACATACAGAGAAGTCCAAGATAGTGTTTTTTTTTAGACTGGCTGCCACGAGCTGAAACGAATGCAGCCAAGAGCGAGCGTCTGTGACTTACGGTTCAAGAGTTATCTACAGAAACATGGTTCTGAACTTTGCTGCCAGCCGCGAAAGCGAAAGTAACCAAAATCGAGCGTCTAGGATTTACTTGTCAATAGCTCGCCTGGGAAACATCCAGAGAAGTCAAAGACAGTGCTTCTATACTAATTGCCAGGCGCTGAGACGAATGCCGCCAAGATCGAGCGTCTATGACTTACGGTTCAAGAATTAGCCTCAGAAACAGTGGTTCTGAACATGCTGCCAATAGCTCGCCTGTGAAACATCCAGAGAAGTCCAAGATAGTGTTTTTTTTAGACTGGCTGCCACGAGCTGAAACGAATGCAGCCAAGAGCGAGCGTCTGTGACTTACGGTTCAAGAGTGATTCACAGAAACATGGTTCTGAACTTTGCTGCCAGCCGCGAAAGCGAAAATAACCAAGATCGAGCGTCTAGGATTTACTTGTCAATAGCTCGCCTGGGAAACATCCAGTGAAGTCAAAAACAGTGCTTCTATACTAATTGCCAGGCGCTGAGACGAATGCCGCCAAGATCGAGAGTCTATGACTTACGGTTCAAGAATTAGCCTCAGAAACAGTGGGAAACAGTGCTTCTATACTAATTTCCAGGTGCTGAGACGAATACCGCCAAGATCGAGCGTCTATGACTTACGGTTCAAGAATTAGCCTCAGAAACAGTGGTTCTAAACATGCTGCCAATAGCTCGCCTGGGAAACATCCAGAGAAGTCCAAGATAGTGTTTTTTAGACTGACTGCCACGAGCTGAAACGAATGCAGCCAAGAGCGAGCGTCTGTCACTTACGGTTCAAGAGTTATTCACAGAAACATGGTTCTGAACTTTGCTGCCAGCCGCGAAAGCGAAAATAACCAAGATCGAGCGTCTAGGATTTACTTGTCAATAGCTCGCCTGGGAAACATCCAGAGAAGTCAAAGACAGTGCTTCTATACTAATTGCCAGGCGCTGAGACGAATGCCGCCAAGATCGAGCGTCTATGACTTACGGTTCAAGAATTAGCCTCAGAAACAGTGGGAAACAGTGCTTCTATACTAATTGCCAGGCGCTGAGACGAATGCCGCCAAGATCGAGCGTCTATGACTTACGGTTCAAGAATTAGCCTCAGAAACAGTGGTTCTGAACATGCTGCCAATAGCTCGCCTGGGAAACATCCAGAGAAGTCCAAGATAGTGTTTTTTTAGACTGGCTGCCACGAGCTGAAACGAATGCAGCCAAGAGCGAGCGTCTGTGACTTACGGTTCAAGAGTTATTCACAGAAACATGGTTCTAAACTTTGCTGCCAGCCGCGAAAGCGAAAGTAACCAAGATCGAGCGTCTAGGATTTACTTGTCAATAGCTCGCCTGGGAAACTTTCAGATAAGTCAAAGACAGTGCTTCTATGCTAATTGCCAGGCGCTGAGACGAATGCCGCCAAGATCAAGCGTCTAAGACTTACGGTTCAAGAATTAGCCTCAGAAACAGTGGGAAACAGTGCTTCTATACTAATTGCCAGGCGCTGAGACGAATGCCGCCAAGATCGAGCGTCTATGACTTACGGTTCAAGAATTAGCCTCAGAAACAGTGGTTTTGAACATGCTGCCAATAGCTCGCCTGGGAAACATCCAGAGAAGTCCAAGATAGTGTTTTTTTAGACTGGCTGCCACGAGCTGAAACGAATGCAGCCAAGAGCGAGCGTCTGTGACTTACGGTTCAAGAGTTATTCACAGAAACATGGTTCTGTACTTTGCTGCCAGCCGCGAAAGCGAAAGTAACCAAGATCGAGCGTCTAGGATTTACTTGTGAATAGCTCGCCTGGGAAACTTTCAGATAAGTCAAAGACAGTGCTTCTATGCTAATTGCCAGGCGCTGAGACGAATGCCGCCAAGATCAAGCGTCTAAGACTTACGGTTCAAGAATTAGCCTCAGAAACAGTGGGAAACAGTGCTTCTATACTAATTGCCAGGCGCTGAGACGAATGCCGCCAAGATCGAGCGTCTATGACTTACGGTTCAAGAATTAGCCTCAGAAACAGTGGTTTTGAACCGGCTGCCAATAGCTCGCCTGGGAAACATCCAGAGAAGTCCAAGATAGTGTTTTTTTAGACTGGCTGCCACGAGCTGAAACGAATGCAGCCAAGAGCGAGCGTCTGTGACTTACGGTTCAAGAGTTATTCACAGAAACATGGTTCTGAACTTTGCTGCCAGCCGCGAAAGCGAAAGTAACCAAGATCGAGCGTCTAGGATTTACTTGTCAATAGCTCGCATGGGAAACATCCAGAGAAGTCAAAGACAGTGCTTCTATACTAATTGCCAGGCGCTGAGACGAATGCCGCCAAGATCGAGCGTCTATGACTTACGGTTCAATAATTAGCCTCAGAAACAGTGGGAAACAGTGCTTCTATACTAATTGCCAGGCGCTGAGACGAATGCCGCCAAGATCGAGCGTCTATGACTTACGGTTCAAGAATTAGCCTCAGAAACAGTGGTTCTGAACATGCTGCCAATAGCTCGCCTGGGAAACATCCAGAGAAGTCCAAGATAGTGGTTTTTTTTAGACTGGCTGCCACGAGCTGAAACGAATGCAGCCAAGAGCGAGCGTCTGTGACTTACGGTTCAAGAGTTATTCACAGAAACATGGTTCTGAACTTTGCTGCCAGCCGCGAAAGCGAAAGTAACCAAGATCGAGCGTCTAGGATTTACTTGTCAATAGCTCGCCTGGGAAACATCCAGAGAAGTCAAAGACAGTGCTTCTATACTAATTGCCAGGCGCTGAGACGAATGCCGCCAAGATCGAGCGTCTATGACTTACGGTTCAAGAATTAGCCTCAGAAACAGTGGTTCTGAACATGCTGCCAATAGCTCGCCTGTGAAACATCCAGAGAAGTCCAAGATAGTGTTTTTTTTAGACTGGCTGCCACGAGCTGAAACGAATGCAGCCAAGAGCGAGCGTCTGTGACTTACGGTTCAAGAGTGATTCAAAGAAACATGGTTCTGAACTTTGCTGCCAGCCGCGAAAGCGAAAATAACCAAGATCGAGCGTCTAGGATTTACTTGTCAATAGCTCGCCTGGGAAACATCCAGTGAAGTCAAAAACAGTGCTTCTTATACTAATTGCCAGGCGCTGAGACGAATGCCGCCAAGATCGAGAGTCTATGACTTACGGTTCAAGAATTAGCCTCAGAAACAGTGGGAAACAGTGCTTCTATACTAATTTCCAGGTGCTGAGACGAATACCGCCAAGATCGAGCGTCTATGACTTACGGTTCAAGAATTAGCCTCAGAAACAGTGGTTCTAAACATGCTGCCAATAGCTCGCCTGGGAAACATCCAGAGAAGTCCAAGATAGTGTTTTTTAGACTGACTGCCACGAGCTGAAACGAATGCAGCCAAGAGCGAGCGTCTGTCACTTACGGTTCAAGAGTTATTCACAGAAACATGGTTCTGAACTTTGCTGCCAGCCGCGAAAGCGAAAATAACCAAGATCGAGCGTCTAGGATTTACTTGTGAATAGCTCGCCTGGGAAACTTTCAGATAAGTCAAAGACAGTGCTTCTATGCTAATTGCCAGGCGCTGAGACGAATGCTGCCAAGATCAAGCGTCTAAGACTTACGGTTCAAGAATTAGCCTCTGAAACAGTGGGAAACAGTGCTTCTATACTAATTGCCAGGCGCTGAGACGAATGCCGCCAAGATCGAGCGTCTATGACTTACGGTTCAAGAATTAGCCTCAGAAACAGTGGTTTTGAACATGCTGCCAATAGCTCGCCTGGGAAACATCCAGAGAAGTCCAAGATAGTGTTTTTTTAGACTGGCTGCCACGAGCTGAAACGAATGCAGCCAAGAGCGAGCGTCTGTGACTTACGGTTCAAGAGTTATTCACAGAAACATGGTTCTGAACTTTGCTGCCAGCCGCGAAAGCGAAAGTAACCAAGATCGAGCGTCTAGGATTTACTTGTCAATAGCTCGCATGGGAAACATCCAGAGAAGTCAAAGACAGTGCTTCTATACTAATTGCCAGGCGCTGAGACGAATGCCGCCAAGATCGAGCGTCTATGACTTACGGTTCAATAATTAGCCTCAGAAACAGTGGGAAACAGTGCTTCTATACTAATTGCCAGGCGCTGAGACGAATGCCGCCAAGATCGAGCGTCTATGACTTACGGTTCAAGAATTAGCCTCAGAAACAGTGGTTCTGAACATGCTGCCAATAGCTCGCCTGGGAAACATCCAGAGAAGTCCAAGATAGTGGTTTTTTAGACTGGCTGCCACGAGCTGAAACGAATGCAGCCAAGAGCGAGCGTCTGTGACTTACGGTTCAAGAGTTATTCACAGAAACATGGTTCTGAACTTTGTTGCCAGCCGCGAAAGCGAAAGTAACCAAGATCGAGCGTCTAGGATTTACTTGTGAATAGCTCGCCTGGGAAACATCCAGATAAGTCAAAGACAGTGCTTCTATACTAATTGCCAGGCGCTGAGACGAATGCCGCCAACATCAAGCGTCTAAGACTTACGGTTCAAGAATTAGCCTCAGAAACAGTGGGAAACAGTGCTTCTATACTAATTGCCAGGCGCTGAGACGAATGCCGCCAAGATCGAGCGTCTATGACTTACGGTTCAATAATTAGCCTCAGAAACAGTGGTTCTGAACATGCTGCCAATAGCTCGCCTGGGAAACATCCAGAGAAGTCCAAGATAGTGTTTTTTTTAGACTGGCTGCCACGAGCTGAAACGAATGCAGCCAAGAGCGAGCGTCTGTGACTTACGGTTCAAAAGTTATTCACATAAACATGGTTCTGAACTTTGCTGCCAGCCGCGAAAGCGAAAATAACCAAGATCGAGCGTCTAGGATTTACTTGTGAATAGCTCGCCTGGGAAACTTTCAGATAAGTCAAAGACAGTGCTTCTATACTAATTGCCAGGCGCTGAGACGAATGCCGCCAAGATCAAGCGTCTAAGACTTACGGTTCAAGAATTAGCCTCAGAAACAGTGGGAAACAGTGCTTCTATACTAATTGCCAGGCGCTGAGACGAATGCCGCCAAGATCGAGCGTCTATGACTTACGGTTCAAGAATTAGCCTCAGAAACAGTGGTTTTGAACATGCTGCCAATAGCTCGCCTGGGAAACATCCAGAGAAGTCCAAGATAGTGTTTTTTTAGACTGGCTGCCACGAGCTGAAACGAATGCAGCCAAGAGCGAGCGTCTGTGACTAACGGTTCAAGAGTTATTCACAGAAACATGGTTCTGAACTTTGCTGCCAGCCGCGAAAGCGAAAGTAACCAAGATCGAGCGTCTAGGATTTACTTGTGAATAGCTCGCCTGGGAAACATCCAGAGAAGTCAAAGACAGTGCTTCTATACTAATTGCCAGGCGCTGAGACGAATGCCGCCAAGATCAAGCGTCTAAGACTTACGGTTCAAGAATTAGCCTCAGAAACAGTGGTTCTGAGCATGCTGCCAATAGCTCGCCTGGGAAACATCCAGAGAAGTCCAAGATAGTGTTTTTTTTAGACTGGCTGCCACGAGCTGAAACGAATGCAGCCAAGAGCGAGCGTCTGTGACTTACGGTTCAAAAGTTATTCACATAAACATGGTTCTGAAATTTGCTGCCAGCCGCGAAAGCGAAAGCAACCAAGATCGAGCGTCTAGGATTTACTTGTGAATAGCTCGCCTGGAAAACATCCAGAGAAGTCAAAGACAGTGCAGCTATACTAATTGCCAGGCGCTGAGACGAATGCCGCAAGGATCAAGCGTCTAAGACTTACGGTTCAAGAATTAGCCTCAGAAACAGTGGGAAACAGTGCTTCTATACTAATTGCCAGGCGCTGAGACGAATGCCGCCAAGATCGAGCGTCTATGACTTACGGTTCAAGAATTAGCCTCAGAAACAGTGGTTCTGAACATGCTGCCAATAGCTCGCCTGGGAAACATCCAGAGAAGTCCAAGATAGTGTTTTTTAGACTGGCTGCCACGAGCTGAAACGAATGCAGCCAAGAGCGAGCGTCTGTCACTTACGGTTCAAGAGTTATTCACAGAAACATGGTTCTGAACTTTGCTGCCAGCCGCGAAAGCGAAAGTAACCAAGATCGAGCGTCTAGGATTTACTTGTGAATAGCTCGCCTGGGAAACATCCAGAGAAGTCAAAGACAGTGCTTCTATACTAATTGCCAGGCGCTGAGACGAATGCCGCCAAGATCAAGCGTCTAAGACTTACGGTTCAAGAATTAGCCTCAGAAACAGTGGTTCTGAACATGCTGCTAATAGCTCGCCTGGGAAACATCCAGAGAAGTCCAATATAGTGTTTTTTAGACTGGCTGCCACGAGCTGAAACGAATGCAACCAAGAGCGAGCGTCTGTGACTTACGGTTCAAGAGTTATTCACAGAAACATGGTTCTGAACTTTGCTGCCAGCCGCGAAAGCGAAAGTAACCAAGATCGAGCGTCTAGGATTTACTTGTGAATAGCTCGCCTGGGAAACTTTCAGATAAGTCAAAGACAGTGCTTCTATACTAATTGCCAGGCGCTGAGACGAATGCCGCCAACATCAAGCGTCTAAGACTTACGGTTCAAGAATTAGCCTCAGAAACAGTGGGAAACAGTGCTTCTATACTAATTGCCAGGCGCTGAGACGAATGCCGCCAAGATCGAGCGTCTATGACTTACGGTTCAATAATTAGCCTCAGAAACAGTGGTTCTGAACATGCTGCCAATAGCTCGCCTGGGAAACATCCAGAGAAGTCCAAGATAGTGTTTTTTTTAGACTGGCTGCCACGAGCTGAAACGAATGCAGCCAAGAGCGAGCGTCTGTGACTTACGGTTCAAAAGTTATTCACATAAACATGGTTCTGAACTTTGCTGCCAGCCGCGAAAGCGAAAATAACCAAGATCGAGCGTCTAGGATTTACTTGTGAATAGCTCGCCTGGGAAACTTTCAGATAAGTCAAAGACAGTGCTTCTATACTAATTGCCAGGCGCTGAGACGAATGCCGCCAAGATCAAGCGTCTAAGACTTACGGTTCAAGAATTAGCCTCAGAAACAGTGGGAAACAGTGCTTCTATACTAATTGCCAGGCGCTGAGACGAATGCCGCCAAGATCGAGCGTCTATGACTTACGGTTCAAGAATTAGCCTCAGAAACAGTGGTTTTGAACATGCTGCCAATAGCTCGCCTGGGAAACATCCAGAGAAGTCCAAGATAGTGTTTTTTTAGACTGGCTGCCACGAGCTGAAACGAATGCAGCCAAGAGCGAGCGTCTGTGACTAACGGTTCAAGAGTTATTCACAGAAACATGGTTCTGAACTTTGCTGCCAGCCGCGAAAGCGAAAGTAACCAAGATCGAGCGTCTAGGATTTACTTGTGAATAGCTCGCCTGGGAAACATCCAGAGAAGTCAAAGACAGTGCTTCTATACTAATTGCCAGGCGCTGAGACGAATGCCGCCAAGATCAAGCGTCTAAGACTTACGGTTCAAGAATTAGCCTCAGAAACAGTGGTTCTGAGCATGCTGCCAATAGCTCGCCTGGGAAACATCCAGAGAAGTCCAAGATAGTGTTTTTTTTTAGACTGGCTGCCACGAGCTGAAACGAATGCAGCCAAGAGCGAGCGTCTGTGACTTACGGTTCAAAAGTTATTCACATAAACATGGTTCTGAAATTTGCTGCCAGCCGCGAAAGCGAAAGCAACCAAGATCGAGCGTCTAGGATTTACTTGTGAATAGCTCGCCTGGAAAACATCCAGAGAAGTCAAAGACAGTGCAGCTATACTAATTGCCAGGCGCTGAGACGAATGCCGCAAGGATCAAGCGTCTAAGACTTACGGTTCAAGAATTAGCCTCAGAAACAGTGGGAAACAGTGCTTCTATACTAATTGCCAGGCGCTGAGACGAATGCCGCCAAGATCGAGCGTCTATGACTTACGGTTCAAGAATTAGCCTCAGAAACAGTGGTTCTGAACATGCTGCCAATAGCTCGCCTGGGAAACATCCAGAGAAGTCCAAGATAGTGTTTTTTAGACTGGCTGCCACGAGCTGAAACGAATGCAGCCAAGAGCGAGCGTCTGTCACTTACGGTTCAAGAGTTATTCACAGAAACATGGTTCTGAACTTTGCTGCCAGCCGCGAAAGCGAAAGTAACCAAGATCGAGCGTCTAGGATTTACTTGTGAATAGCTCGCCTGGGAAACATCCAGAGAAGTCAAAGACAGTGCTTCTATACTAATTGCCAGGCGCTGAGACGAATGCCGCCAAGATCAAGCGTCTAAGACTTACGGTTCAAGAATTAGCCTCAGAAACAGTGGTTCTGAACATGCTGCTAATAGCTCGCCTGGGAAACATCCAGAGAAGTCCAATATAGTGTTTTTTAGACTGGCTGCCACGAGCTGAAACGAATGCAACCAAGAGCGAGCGTCTGTGACTTACGGTTCAAGAGTTATTCACAGAAACATGGTTCTGAACTTTGCTGCCAGCCGCGAAAGCGAAAGTAACCAAGATCGAGCGTCTAGGATTTACTTGTGAATAGCTCGCCTGGGAAACTTTCAGATAAGTCAAAGACAGTGCTTCTATACTAATTGCCAGGCGCTGAGACGAATGCCGCCAAGATCAAGCGTCTAAGACTTACGGTTCAAGAATTAGGCCTCAGAAACAGTGGGAAACAGTGCTTCTATACTAATTGCCAGGCGCTGAGACGAATGCCGCCAAGATCGAGCGTCTATGACTTACGGTTCAAGAATTAGCCTCAGAAACAGTGGTTTTGAACATGCTGCCAATAGCTCGCCTGGGAAACATACAGAGAAGTCCAAGATAGTGTTTTTTTTAGACTGGCTGCCACGAGCTGAAACGAATGCAGCCAAGAGCGAGCGTCTGTGACTTACGGTTCAAGAGTTATTCACAGAAACATGGTTCTGAACTTTGCTGCCAGCCGCGAAAGCGAAAGTAACCAAGATCGAGCGTCTAGGATTTACTTGTCAATAGCTCGCCTGGGAAACATCCAGAGAAGTCAAAGACAGTGCTTCTATACTAATTGCCAGGCGCTGAGACGAATGCCGCCAAGATCGAGCGTCTATGACTTACGGTTCAAGAATTAGCCTCAGAAACAGTGGTTCTGAACATGCTGCCAATAGCTCGCCTGGGAAACATCCAGAGAAGTCCAAGATAGTGTTTTTTTTAGACTGGCTGCCACGAGCTGAAACGAATGCAGCCAAGAGCGAGCGTCTGTGACTTACGGTTCAAGAGTTATTCACAGAAACATGGTTCTAAACTTTGTTGCCAGCCGCGAAAGCGAAAGTAACCAAGATCGAGCGTCTAGGATTTACTTGTGAAAAGCTCGCCTGGGAAACATCCAGAGAAGTCAAAGACAGTGCTTCTATACTAATTGCCAGGCGCTGAGACGAATGCCGCCAAGATCAAGCGTCTAAGACTTACGGTTCAAGAATTAGCCTCAGAAACAGTGGGAAACAGTGCTTCTATACTAATTGCCAGGCGCTGAGACGAATGCCGCGAAGATCGAGCGTCTATGACTTACGGTTCAATAATTAGCCTCAGAAACAGTGGTTCTGAACATGCTGCCAATAGCTCGCCTGGGAAACATCCAGAGAAGTCCAAGATAGTGTTTTTTTTAGACTGGCTGCCACGAGCTGAAACGAATGCAGCCAAGAGCGAGCGTCTGTGACTTACGGTTCAAAAGTTATTCACATAAACATGGTACTGAACTTTGCTGCCAGCCGCGAAAGCGAAAATAACCAAGATCGAGCGTCTAGGATTTACTTGTGAATAGCTCGCCTGGGAAACTTTCAGATAAGTCAAAGACAGTGCTTCTATACTAATTGCCAGGCGCTGAGACGAATGCCGCCAAGATCAAGCGTCTAAGACTTACGGTTCAAGAATTAGCCTCAGAAACAGTGGGAAACAGTGCTTCTATACTAATTGCCAGGCGCTGAGACGAATGCCGCCAAGATCGAGCGTCTATGACTTACGGTTCAAGAATTAGCCTCAGAAACAGTGGTTTTGAACATGCTGCCAATAGCTCGCCTGGGAAACATCCAGAGAAGTCCAAGATAGTGTTTTTTTAGACTGGCTGCCACGAGCTGAAACGAATGCAGCCAAGAGCGAGCGTCTGTGACTAACGGTTCAAGAGTTATTCACAGAAACATGGTTCTGAACTTTGCTGCCAGCCGCGAAAGCGAAAGTAACCAAGATCGAGCGTCTAGGATTTACTTGTGAATAGCTCGCCTGGGAAACATCCAGAGAAGTCAAAGACAGTGCTTCCATACTAATTGCCAGGCGCTGAGACGAATGCCGCCAAGATCAAGCGTCTAAGACTTACGGTTCAAGAATTAGCCTCAGAAACAGTGGTTCTGAGCATGCTGCCAATAGCTCGCCTGGGAAACATCCAGAGAAGTCCAAGATAGTGTTTTTTTTTTAGACTGGCTGCCACGAGCTGAAACGAATGCAGCCAAGAGCGAGCGTCTGTGACTTACGGTTCAAAAGTTATTCACATAAACATGGTTCTGAAATTTGCTGCCAGCCGCGAAAGCGAAAGCAACCAAGATCGAGCGTCTAGGATTTACTTGTGAATAGCTCGCCTGGAAAACATCCAGAGAAGTCAAAGACAGTGCAGCTATACTAATTGCCAGGCGCTGAGACGAATGCCGCAAGGATCAAGCGTCTAAGACTTACGGTTCAAGAATTAGCCTCAGAAACAGTGGGAAACAGTGCTTCTATACTAATTGCCAGGCGCTGAGACGAATGCCGCCAAGATCGAGCGTCTATGACTTACGGTTCAAGAATTAGCCTCAGAAACAGTGGTTCTGAACATGCTGCCAATAGCTCGCCTGGGAAACATCCAGAGAAGTCCAAGATAGTGTTTTTTAGACTGGCTGCCACGAGCTGAAACGAATGCAGCCAAGAGCGAGCGTCTGTCACTTACGGTTCAAGAGTTATTCACAGAAACATGGTTCTGAACTTTGCTGCCAGCCGCGAAAGCGAAAGTAACCAAGATCGAGCGTCTAGGATTTACTTGTGAATAGCTCGCCTGGGAAACATCCAGAGAAGTCAAAGACAGTGCTTCTATACTAATTGCCAGGCGCTGAGACGAATGCCGCCAAGATCAAGCGTCTAAGACTTACGGTTCAAGAATTAGCCTCAGAAACAGTGGTTCTGAACATGCTGCTAATAGCTCGCCTGGGAAACATCCAGAGAAGTCCAATATAGTGTTTTTTAGACTGGCTGCCACGAGCTGAAACGAATGCAACCAAGAGCGAGCGTCTGTGACTTACGGTTCAAGAGTTATTCACAGAAACATGGTTCTGAACTTTGCTGCCAGCCGCGAAAGCGAAAGTAACCAAGATCGAGCGTCTAGGATTTACTTGTGAATAGCTCGCCTGGGAAACTTTCAGATAAGTCAAAGACAGTGCTTCTATACTAATTGCCAGGCGCTGAGACGAATGCCGCCAAGATCAAGCGTCTAAGACTTACGGTTCAAGAATTAGCCTCAGAAACAGTGGGAAACAGTGCTTCTATACTAATTGCCAGGCGCTGAGACGAATGCCGCCAAGATCGAGCGTCTATGACTTACGGTTCAAGAATTAGCCTCAGAAACAGTGGTTCTGAACATGCTGCCAATAGCTCGCCTGTGAAACATCCAGAGAAGTCCAAGATAGTGTTTTTTTTTAGACTGGCTGCCACGAGCTGAAACGAATGCAGCCAAGAGCGAGCGTCTGTGACTTACGGTTCAAGAGTGATTCACAGAAACATGGTTCTGAACTTTGCTGCCAGCCGCGAAAGCGAAAATAACCAAGATCGAGCGTCTAGGATTTACTTGTCAATAGCTCGCCTGGGAAACATCCAGTGAAGTCAAAAACAGTGCTTCTATACTAATTGCCAGGCGCTGAGACGAATGCCGCCAAGATCGAGAGTCTATGACTTACGGTTCAAGAATTAGCCTCAGAAACAGTGGGAAACAGTGCTTCTATACTAATTTCCAGGTGCTGAGACGAATACCGCCAAGATCGAGCGTCTATGACTTACGGTTCAAGAATTAGCCTCAGAAACAGTGGTTCTAAACATGCTGCCAATAGCTCGCCTGGGAAACATCCAGAGAAGTCCAAGATAGTGTTTTTTAGACTGACTGCCACGAGCTGAAACGAATGCAGCCAAGAGCGAGCGTCTGTCACTTACGGTTCAAGAGTTATTCACAGAAACATGGTTCTGAACTTTGCTGCCAGCCGCGAAAGCGAAAATAACCAAGATCGAGCGTCTAGGATTTACTTGTCAATAGCTCGCCTGGGAAACATCCAGAGAAGTCAAAGACAGTGCTTCTATACTAATTGCCAGGCGCTGAGACGAATGCCGCCAAGATCGAGCGTCTATGACTTACGGTTCAAGAATTAGCCTCAGAAACAGTGGGAAACAGTGCTTCTATACTAATTGCCAGGCGCTGAGACGAATGCCGCCAAGATCGAGCGTCTATGACTTACGGTTCAAGAATTAGCCTCAGAAACAGTGGTTCTGAACATGCTGCCAATAGCTCGCCTGGGAAACATCCAGAGAAGTCCAAGATAGTGTTTTTTTAGACTGGCTGCCACGAGCTGAAACGAATGCAGCCAAGAGCGAGCGTCTGTGACTTACGCTTCAAGAGTTATTCACAGAAACATGGTTCTAAACTTTGCTGCCAGCCGCGAAAGCGAAAGTAACCAAGATCGAGCGTCTAGGATTTACTTGTCAATAGCTCGCCTGGGAAACTTTCAGATAAGTCAAAGACAGTGCTTCTATGCTAATTGCCAGGCGCTGAGACGAATGCCGCCAAGATCAAGCGTCTAAGACTTACGGTTCAAGAATTAGCCTCAGAAACAGTGGGAAACAGTGCTTCAATACTAATTGCCAGGCGCTGAGACGAATGCCGCCAAGATCGAGCGTCTATGACTTACGGTTCAATAATTAGCCTCAGAAACAGTGGTTCTGAACATGCTGCCAATAGCTCGCCTGGGAAACATCCAGAGAAGTCCAAGATAGTGTTTTTTTTAGACTGGCTGCCACGAGCTGAAACGAATGCAGCCAAGAGCGAGCGTCTGTGACTTACGGTTCAAGAGTTATTCACAGAAACATGGTTCTGAACTTTGTTGCCAGCCGCGAAAGCGAAAGTAACCAAGATCGAGCGTCTAGGATTTACTTGTGAATAGCTCGCCTGGGAAACATCCAGAGAAGTCAAAGACAGTGCTTCTATACTAATTGCCAGGCGCTGAGACGAATGCCGCCAAGATCAAGCGTCTAAGACTTACGGTTCAAGAATTAGCCTCAGAAACAGTGGGAAACAGTGCTTCTATACTAATTGCCAGGCGCTGAGACGAATGCCGCCAAGATAGAGCGTCTATGACTTACGGTTCAATAATTAGCCTCAGAAACAGTGGTTCTGAACATGCTGCCAATAGCTCGCCTGGGAAACATCCAGAGAAGTCCAAGATAGTGTTTTTTTTAGACTGGCTGCCACGAGCTGAAACGAATGCAGCCAAGAGCGAGCGTCTGTGACTTACGGTTCAAATGTTATTCACATAAACATGGTTCTGAACTTTGCTGCCAGCCGCGAAAGCGAAAATAACCAAGATCGAGCGTCTAGGATTTACTTGTGAATAGCTCGCCTGGGAAACATTCAGATAAGTCAAAGACAGTGCTTCTATACTAATTGCCAGGCGCTGAGACGAATGCCGCCAAGATCAAGCGTCTAAGACTTACGGTTCAAGAATTAGCCTCAGAAACAGTGGTTCTGAGCATGCTGCCAATAGCTCGCCTGGGAAACATCCAGAGAAGTCCAAGATAGTGTTTTTTTTTAGACTGGCTGCCAGGAGCTGAAACGAATGCAGCCAAGAGCGAGCGTCTGTGACTTACGGTTCAAAAGTTATTCACATAAACATGGTTCTGAAATTTGCTGCCAGCCGCGAAAGCGAAAGCAACCAAGATCGAGCGTCTAGGATTTACTTGTGAATAGCTCGCCTGGAAAACATCCAGAGAAGTCAAAGACAGTGCAGCTATACTAATTGCCAGGCGCTGAGACGAATGCCGCAAGGATCAAGCGTCTAAGACTTACGGTTCAAGAATTAGCCTCAGAAACAGTGGGAAACAGTGCTTCTATACTAATTGCCAGGCGCTGAGACGAATGCCGCCAAGATCGAGCGTCTATGACTTACGGTTCAAGAATTAGCCTCAGAAACAGTGGTTCTGAACATGCTGCCAATAGCTCGCCTGGGAAACATCCAGAGAAGTCCAAGATAGTGTTTTTTAGACTGGCTGCCACGAGCTGAAACGAATGCAGCCAAGAGCGAGCGTCTGTCACTTACGGTTCAAGAGTTATTCACAGAAACATGGTTCTGAACTTTGCTGCCAGCCGCGAAAGCGAAAGTAACCAAGATCGAGCGTCTAGGATTTACTTGTGAATAGCTCGCCTGGGAAACATCCAGAGAAGTCAAAGACAGTGCTTCTATACTAATTGCCAGGCGCTGAGACGAATGCCGCCAAGATCAAGCGTCTAAGACTTACGGTTCAAGAATTAGCCTCAGAAACAGTGGTTCTGAACATGCTGCCAATAGCTCGCCTGGGAAACATCCAGAGAAGTCCAAGATAGTGTTTTTTTAGACTGGCTGCCACGAGCTGAAACGAATGCAGCCAAGAGCGAGCGTCTGTGACTAACGGTTCAAGAGTTATTCACAGAAACATGGTTCTGAACTTTGCTGCCAGCCGCGAAAGCGAAAGTAACCAAGATCGAGCGTCTAGGATTTACTTGTGAATAGCTCGCCTGGGAAACATCCAGAGAAGTCAAAGACAGTGCTTCTATACTAATTGCCAGGCGCTGAGACGAATGCCGCCAAGATCAAGCGTCTAAGACTTACGGTTCAAGAATTAGCCTCAGAAACAGTGGTTCTGAGCATGCTGCCAATAGCTCGCCTGGGAAACATCCAGAGAAGTCCAAGATAGTGTTTTTTTAGACTGGCTGCCACGAGCTGAAACGAATGCAGCCAAGAGCGAGCGTCTGTGACTTACGGTTCAAGAGTTATTCACAGAAACATGGTTCTAAACTTTGCTGCCAGCCGCGAAAGCGAAAGTAACCAAGATCGAGCGTCTAGGATTTACTTGTCAATAGCTCGCCTGGGAAACTTTCAGATAAGTCAAAGACAGTGCTTCTATGCTAATTGCCAGGCGCTGAGACGAATGCCGCCAAGATCAAGCGTCTAAGACTTACGGTTCAAGAATTAGCCTCAGAAACAGTGGGAAACAGTGCTTCTATACTAATTGCCAGGCGCTGAGACGAATGCCGCCAAGATCGAGCGTCTATGACTTACGGTTCAAGAATTAGCCTCAGAAACAGTGGTTTTGAACATGCTGCCAATAGCTCGCCTGGGAAACATCCAGAGAAGTCCAAGATAGTGTTTTTTTAGACTGGCTGCCACGAGCTGAAACGAATGCAGCCAAGAGCGAGCGTCTGTGACTTACGGTTCAAGAGTTATTCACAGAAACATGGTTCTGTACTTTGCTGCCAGCCGCGAAAGCGAAAGTAACCAAGATCGAGCGTCTAGGATTTACTTGTGAATAGCTCGCCTGGGAAACTTTCAGATAAGTCAAAGACAGTGCTTCTATGCTAATTGCCAGGCGCTGAGACGAATGCTGCCAAGATCAAGCGTCTAAGACTTACGGTTCAAGAATTAGCCTCTGAAACAGTGGGAAACAGTGCTTCTATACTAATTGCCAGGCGCTGAGACGAATGCCGCCAAGATCGAGCGTCTATGACTTACGGTTCAAGAATTAGCCTCAGAAACAGTGGTTTTGAACATGCTGCCAATAGCTCGCCTGGGAAACATCCAGAGAAGTCCAAGATAGTGTTTTTTTAGACTGGCTGCCACGAGCTGAAACGAATGCAGCCAAGAGCGAGCGTCTGTGACTTACGGTTCAAGAGTTATTCACAGAAACATGGTTCTGAACTTTGCTGCCAGCCGCGAAAGCGAAAGTAACCAAGATCGAGCGTCTAGGATTTACTTGTCAATAGCTCGCATGGGAAACATCCAGAGAAGTCAAAGACAGTGCTTCTATACTAATTGCCAGGCGCTGAGACGAATGCCGCCAAGATCGAGCGTCTATGACTTACGGTTCAATAATTAGCCTCAGAAACAGTGGGAAACAGTGCTTCTATACTAATTGCCAGGCGCTGAGACGAATGCCGCCAAGATCGAGCGTCTATGACTTACGGTTCAAGAATTAGCCTCAGAAACAGTGGTTCTGAACATGCTGCCAATAGCTCGCCTGGGAAACATCCAGAGAAGTCCAAGATAGTGGTTTTTTTAGACTGGCTGCCACGAGCTGAAACGAATGCAGCCAAGAGCGAGCGTCTGTGACTTACGGTTCAAGAGTTATTCACAGAAACATGGTTCTGAACTTTGTTGCCAGCCGCGAAAGCGAAAGTAACCAAGATCGAGCGTCTAGGATTTACTTGTGAATAGCTCGCCTGGGAAACATCCAGATAAGTCAAAGACAGTGCTTCTATACTAATTGCCAGGCGCTGAGACGAATGCCGCCAACATCAAGCGTCTAAGACTTACGGTTCAAGAATTAGCCTCAGAAACAGTGGGAAACAGTGCTTCTATACTAATTGCCAGGCGCTGAGACGAATGCCGCCAAGATCGAGCGTCTATGACTTACGGTTCAATAATTAGCCTCAGAAACAGTGGTTCTGAACATGCTGCCAATAGCTCGCCTGGGAAACATCCAGAGAAGTCCAAGATAGTGTTTTTTTTAGACTGGCTGCCACGAGCTGAAACGAATGCAGCCAAGAGCGAGCGTCTGTGACTTACGGTTCAAAAGTTATTCACATAAACATGGTTCTGAACTTTGCTGCCAGCCGCGAAAGCGAAAATAACCAAGATCGAGCGTCTAGGATTTACTTGTGAATAGCTCGCCTGGGAAACTTTCAGATAAGTCAAAGACAGTGCTTCTATACTAATTGCCAGGCGCTGAGACGAATGCCGCCAAGATCAAGCGTCTAAGACTTACGGTTCAAGAATTAGCCTCAGAAACAGTGGGAAACAGTGCTTCTATACTAATTGCCAGGCGCTGAGACGAATGCCGCCAAGATCGAGCGTCTATGACTTACGGTTCAAGAATTAGCCTCAGAAACAGTGGTTTTGAACATGCTGCCAATAGCTCGCCTGGGAAACATCCAGAGAAGTCCAAGATAGTGTTTTTTTAGACTGGCTGCCACGAGCTGAAACGAATGCAGCCAAGAGCGAGCGTCTGTGACTAACGGTTCAAGAGTTATTCACAGAAACATGGTTCTGAACTTTGCTGCCAGCCGCGAAAGCGAAAGTAACCAAGATCGAGCGTCTAGGATTTACTTGTGAATAGCTCGCCTGGGAAACATCCAGAGAAGTCAAAGACAGTGCTTCTATACTAATTGCCAGGCGCTGAGACGAATGCCGCCAAGATCAAGCGTCTAAGACTTACGGTTCAAGAATTAGCCTCAGAAACAGTGGTTCTGAGCATGCTGCCAATAGCTCGCCTGGGAAACATCCAGAGAAGTCCAAGATAGTGTTTTTTTTTTAGACTGGCTGCCACGAGCTGAAACGAATGCAGCCAAGAGCGAGCGTCTGTGACTTACGGTTCAAAAGTTATTCACATAAACATGGTTCTGAAATTTGCTGCCAGCCGCGAAAGCGAAAGCAACCAAGATCGAGCGTCTAGGATTTACTTGTGAATAGCTCGCCTGGAAAACATCCAGAGAAGTCAAAGACAGTGCAGCTATACTAATTGCCAGGCGCTGAGACGAATGCCGCAAGGATCAAGCGTCTAAGACTTACGGTTCAAGAATTAGCCTCAGAAACAGTGGGAAACAGTGCTTCTATACTAATTGCCAGGCGCTGAGACGAATGCCGCCAAGATCGAGCGTCTATGACTTACGGTTCAAGAATTAGCCTCAGAAACAGTGGTTCTGAACATGCTGCCAATAGCTCGCCTGGGAAACATCCAGAGAAGTCCAAGATAGTGTTTTTTAGACTGGCTGCCACGAGCTGAAACGAATGCAGCCAAGAGCGAGCGTCTGTCACTTACGGTTCAAGAGTTATTCACAGAAACATGGTTCTGAACTTTGCTGCCAGCCGCGAAAGCGAAAGTAACCAAGATCGAGCGTCTAGGATTTACTTGTGAATAGCTCGCCTGGGAAACATCCAGAGAAGTCAAAGACAGTGCTTCTATACTAATTGCCAGGCGCTGAGACGAATGCCGCCAAGATCAAGCGTCTAAGACTTACGGTTCAAGAATTAGCCTCAGAAACAGTGGTTCTGAACATGCTGCTAATAGCTCGCCTGGGAAACATCCAGAGAAGTCCAATATAGTGTTTTTTAGACTGGCTGCCACGAGCTGAAACGAATGCAACCAAGAGCGAGCGTCTGTGACTTACGGTTCAAGAGTTATTCACAGAAACATGGTTCTGAACTTTGCTGCCAGCCGCGAAAGCGAAAGTAACCAAGATCGAGCGTCTAGGATTTACTTGTGAATAGCTCGCCTGGGAAACTTTCAGATAAGTCAAAGACAGTGCTTCTATACTAATTGCCAGGCGCTGAGACGAATGCCGCCAAGATCAAGCGTCTAAGACTTACGGTTCAAGAATTAGCCTCAGAAACAGTGGGAAACAGTGCTTCTATACTAATTGCCAGGCGCTGAGACGAATGCCGCCAAGATCGAGCGTCTATGACTTACGGTTCAAGAATTAGCCTCAGAAACAGTGGTTCTGAACATGCTGCCAATAGCTCGCCTGTGAAACATCCAGAGAAGTCCAAGATAGTGTTTTTTTTTAGACTGGCTGCCACGAGCTGAAACGAATGCAGCCAAGAGCGAGCGTCTGTGACTTACGGTTCAAGAGTGATTCACAGAAACATGGTTCTGAACTTTGCTGCCAGCCGCGAAAGCGAAAATAACCAAGATCGAGCGTCTAGGATTTACTTGTCAATAGCTCGCCTGGGAAACATCCAGTGAAGTCAAAAACAGTGCTTCTATACTAATTGCCAGGCGCTGAGACGAATGCCGCCAAGATAGAGAGTCTATGACTTACGGTTCAAGAATTAGCCTCAGAAACAGTGGGAAACAGTGCTTCTATACTAATTTCCAGGTGCTGAGACGAATACCGCCAAGATCGAGCGTCTATGACTTACGGTTCAAGAATTAGCCTCAGAAACAGTGGTTCTAAACATGCTGCCAATAGCTCGCCTGGGAAACATCCAGAGAAGTCCAAGATAGTGTTTTTTAGACTGACTGCCACGAGCTGAAACGAATGCAGCCAAGAGCGAGCGTCTGTCACTTACGGTTCAAGAGTTATTCACAGAAACATGGTTCTGAACTTTGCTGCCAGCCGCGAAAGCGAAAATAACCAAGATCGAGCGTCTAGGATTTACTTGTCAATAGCTCGCCTGGGAAACATCCAGAGAAGTCAAAGACAGTGCTTCTATACTAATTGCCAGGCGCTGAGACGAATGCCGCCAAGATCGAGCGTCTATGACTTACGGTTCAAGAATTAGCCTCAGAAACAGTGGGAAACAGTGCTTCTATACTAATTGCCAGGCGCTGAGACGAATGCCGCCAAGATCGAGCGTCTATGACTTACGGTTCAAGAATTAGCCTCAGAAACAGTGGTTCTGAACATGCTGCCAATAGCTCGCCTGGGAAACATCCAGAGAAGTCCAAGATAGTGTTTTTTTAGACTGGCTGCCACGAGCTGAAACGAATGCAGCCAAGAGCGAGCGTCTGTGACTTACGCTTCAAGAGTTATTCACAGAAACATGGTTCTAAACTTTGCTGCCAGCCGCGAAAGCGAAAGTAACCAAGATCGAGCGTCTAGGATTTACTTGTCAATAGCTCGCCTGGGAAACTTTCAGATAAGTCAAAGACAGTGCTTCTATGCTAATTGCCAGGCGCTGAGACGAATGCCGCCAAGATCAAGCGTCTAAGACTTACGGTTCAAGAATTAGCCTCAGAAACAGTGGGAAACAGTGCTTCAATACTAATTGCCAGGCGCTGAGACGAATGCCGCCAAGATCGAGCGTCTATGACTTACGGTTCAATAATTAGCCTCAGAAACAGTGGTTCTGAACATGCTGCCAATAGCTCGCCTGGGAAACATCCAGAGAAGTCCAAGATAGTGTTTTTTTTAGACTGGCTGCCACGAGCTGAAACGAATGCAGCCAAGAGCGAGCGTCTGTGACTTACGGTTCAAGAGTTATTCACAGAAACATGGTTCTGAACTTTGTTGCCAGCCGCGAAAGCGAAAGTAACCAAGATCGAGCGTCTAGGATTTACTTGTGAATAGCTCGCCTGGGAAACATCCAGAGAAGTCAAAGACAGTGCTTCTATACTAATTGCCAGGCGCTGAGACGAATGCCGCCAAGATCAAGCGTCTAAGACTTACGGTTCAAGAATTAGCCTCAGAAACAGTGGGAAACAGTGCTTCTATACTAATTGCCAGGCGCTGAGACGAATGCCGCCAAGATAGAGCGTCTATGACTTACGGTTCAATAATTAGCCTCAGAAACAGTGGTTCTGAACATGCTGCCAATAGCTCGCCTGGGAAACATCCAGAGAAGTCCAAGATAGTGTTTTTTTTAGACTGGCTGCCACGAGCTGAAACGAATGCAGCCAAGAGCGAGCGTCTGTGACTTACGGTTCAAATGTTATTCACATAAACATGGTTCTGAACTTTGCTGCCAGCCGCGAAAGCGAAAATAACCAAGATCGAGCGTCTAGGATTTACTTGTGAATAGCTCGCCTGGGAAACATTCAGATAAGTCAAAGACAGTGCTTCTATACTAATTGCCAGGCGCTGAGACGAATGCCGCCAAGATCAAGCGTCTAAGACTTACGGTTCAAGAATTAGCCTCAGAAACAGTGGTTCTGAGCATGCTGCCAATAGCTCGCCTGGGAAACATCCAGAGAAGTCCAAGATAGTGTTTTTTTTTAGACTGGCTGCCAGGAGCTGAAACGAATGCAGCCAAGAGCGAGCGTCTGTGACTTACGGTTCAAAAGTTATTCACATAAACATGGTTCTGAAATTTGCTGCCAGCCGCGAAAGCGAAAGCAACCAAGATCGAGCGTCTAGGATTTACTTGTGAATAGCTCGCCTGGAAAACATCCAGAGAAGTCAAAGACAGTGCAGCTATACTAATTGCCAGGCGCTGAGACGAATGCCGCAAGGATCAAGCGTCTAAGACTTACGGTTCAAGAATTAGCCTCAGAAACAGTGGGAAACAGTGCTTCTATACTAATTGCCAGGCGCTGAGACGAATGCCGCCAAGATCGAGCGTCTATGACTTACGGTTCAAGAATTAGCCTCAGAAACAGTGGTTCTGAACATGCTGCCAATAGCTCGCCTGGGAAACATCCAGAGAAGTCCAAGATAGTGTTTTTTAGACTGGCTGCCACGAGCTGAAACGAATGCAGCCAAGAGCGAGCGTCTGTCACTTACGGTTCAAGAGTTATTCACAGAAACATGGTTCTGAACTTTGCTGCCAGCCGCGAAAGCGAAAGTAACCAAGATCGAGCGTCTAGGATTTACTTGTGAATAGCTCGCCTGGGAAACATCCAGAGAAGTCAAAGACAGTGCTTCTATACTAATTGCCAGGCGCTGAGACGAATGCCGCCAAGATCAAGCGTCTAAGACTTACGGTTCAAGAATTAGCCTCAGAAACAGTGGTTCTGAACATGCTGCCAATAGCTCGCCTGGGAAACATCCAGAGAAGTCCAAGATAGTGTTTTTTTAGACTGGCTGCCACGAGCTGAAACGAATGCAGCCAAGAGCGAGCGTCTGTGACTAACGGTTCAAGAGTTATTCACAGAAACATGGTTCTGAACTTTGCTGCCAGCCGCGAAAGCGAAAGTAACCAAGATCGAGCGTCTAGGATTTACTTGTGAATAGCTCGCCTGGGAAACATCCAGAGAAGTCAAAGACAGTGCTTCTATACTAATTGCCAGGCGCTGAGACGAATGCCGCCAAGATCAAGCGTCTAAGACTTACGGTTCAAGAATTAGCCTCAGAAACAGTGGTTCTGAGCATGCTGCCAATAGCTCGCCTGGGAAACATCCAGAGAAGTCCAAGATAGTGTTTTTTTAGACTGGCTGCCACGAGCTGAAACGAATGCAGCCAAGAGCGAGCGTCTGTGACTTACGGTTCAAGAGTTATTCACAGAAACATGGTTCTAAACTTTGCTGCCAGCCGCGAAAGCGAAAGTAACCAAGATCGAGCGTCTAGGATTTACTTGTCAATAGCTCGCCTGGGAAACTTTCAGATAAGTCAAAGACAGTGCTTCTATGCTAATTGCCAGGCGCTGAGACGAATGCCGCCAAGATCAAGCGTCTAAGACTTACGGTTCAAGAATTAGCCTCAGAAACAGTGGGAAACAGTGCTTCTATACTAATTGCCAGGCGCTGAGACGAATGCCGCCAAGATCGAGCGTCTATGACTTACGGTTCAAGAATTAGCCTCAGAAACAGTGGTTTTGAACATGCTGCCAATAGCTCGCCTGGGAAACATCCAGAGAAGTCCAAGATAGTGTTTTTTTAGACTGGCTGCCACGAGCTGAAACGAATGCAGCCAAGAGCGAGCGTCTGTGACTTACGGTTCAAGAGTTATTCACAGAAACATGGTTCTGTACTTTGCTGCCAGCCGCGAAAGCGAAAGTAACCAAGATCGAGCGTCTAGGATTTACTTGTGAATAGCTCGCCTGGGAAACTTTCAGATAAGTCAAAGACAGTGCTTCTATGCTAATTGCCAGGCGCTGAGACGAATGCTGCCAAGATCAAGCGTCTAAGACTTACGGTTCAAGAATTAGCCTCTGAAACAGTGGGAAACAGTGCTTCTATACTAATTGCCAGGCGCTGAGACGAATGCCGCCAAGATCGAGCGTCTATGACTTACGGTTCAAGAATTAGCCTCAGAAACAGTGGTTTTGAACATGCTGCCAATAGCTCGCCTGGGAAACATCCAGAGAAGTCCAAGATAGTGTTTTTTTAGACTGGCTGCCACGAGCTGAAACGAATGCAGCCAAGAGCGAGCGTCTGTGACTTACGGTTCAAGAGTTATTCACAGAAACATGGTTCTGAACTTTGCTGCCAGCCGCGAAAGCGAAAGTAACCAAGATCGAGCGTCTAGGATTTACTTGTCAATAGCTCGCATGGGAAACATCCAGAGAAGTCAAAGACAGTGCTTCTATACTAATTGCCAGGCGCTGAGACGAATGCCGCCAAGATCGAGCGTCTATGACTTACGGTTCAATAATTAGCCTCAGAAACAGTGGGAAACAGTGCTTCTATACTAATTGCCAGGCGCTGAGACGAATGCCGCCAAGATCGAGCGTCTATGACTTACGGTTCAAGAATTAGCCTCAGAAACAGTGGTTCTGAACATGCTGCCAATAGCTCGCCTGGGAAACATCCAGAGAAGTCCAAGATAGTGGTTTTTTTAGACTGGCTGCCACGAGCTGAAACGAATGCAGCCAAGAGCGAGCGTCTGTGACTTACGGTTCAAGAGTTATTCACAGAAACATGGTTCTGAACTTTGTTGCCAGCCGCGAAAGCGAAAGTAACCAAGATCGAGCGTCTAGGATTTACTTGTGAATAGCTCGCCTGGGAAACATCCAGATAAGTCAAAGACAGTGCTTCTATACTAATTGCCAGGCGCTGAGACGAATGCCGCCAACATCAAGCGTCTAAGACTTACGGTTCAAGAATTAGCCTCAGAAACAGTGGGAAACAGTGCTTCTATACTAATTGCCAGGCGCTGAGACGAATGCCGCCAAGATCGAGCGTCTATGACTTACGGTTCAATAATTAGCCTCAGAAACAGTGGTTCTGAACATGCTGCCAATAGCTCGCCTGGGAAACATCCAGAGAAGTCCAAGATAGTGTTTTTTTTAGACTGGCTGCCACGAGCTGAAACGAATGCAGCCAAGAGCGAGCGTCTGTGACTTACGGTTCAAAAGTTATTCACATAAACATGGTTCTGAACTTTGCTGCCAGCCGCGAAAGCGAAAATAACCAAGATCGAGCGTCTAGGATTTACTTGTGAATAGCTCGCCTGGGAAACTTTCAGATAAGTCAAAGACAGTGCTTCTATACTAATTGCCAGGCGCTGAGACGAATGCCGCCAAGATCAAGCGTCTAAGACTTACGGTTCAAGAATTAGCCTCAGAAACAGTGGGAAACAGTGCTTCTATACTAATTGCCAGGCGCTGAGACGAATGCCGCCAAGATCGAGCGTCTATGACTTACGGTTCAAGAATTAGCCTCAGAAACAGTGGTTTTGAACATGCTGCCAATAGCTCGCCTGGGAAACATCCAGAGAAGTCCAAGATAGTGTTTTTTTAGACTGGCTGCCACGAGCTGAAACGAATGCAGCCAAGAGCGAGCGTCTGTGACTTACGGTTCAAGAGTTATTCACAGAAACATGGTTCTAAACTTTGCTGCCAGCCGCGAAAGCGAAAGTAACCAAGATCGAGCGTCTAGGATTTACTTGTCAATAGCTCGCCTGGGAAACTTTCAGATAAGTCAAAGACAGTGCTTCTATGCTAATTGCCAGGCGCTGAGACGAATGCCGCCAAGATCAAGCGTCTAAGACTTACGGTTCAAGAATTAGCCTCAGAAACAGTGGGAAACAGTGCTTCTATACTAATTGCCAGGCGCTGAGACGAATGCCGCCAAGATCGAGCGTCTATGACTTACGGTTCAAGAATTAGCCTCAGAAACAGTGGTTTTGAACATGCTGCCAATAGCTCGCCTGGGAAACATCCAGAGAAGTCCAAGATAGTGTTTTTTTAGACTGGCTGCCACGAGCTGAAACGAATGCAGCCAAGAGCGAGCGTCTGTGACTTACGGTTCAAGAGTTATTCACAGAAACATGGTTCTGTACTTTGCTGCCAGCCGCGAAAGCGAAAGTAACCAAGATCGAGCGTCTAGGATTTACTTGTGAATAGCTCGCCTGGGAAACTTTCAGATAAGTCAAAGACAGTGCTTCTATGCTAATTGCCAGGCGCTGAGACGAATGCTGCCAAGATCAAGCGTCTAAGACTTACGGTTCAAGAATTAGCCTCTGAAACAGTGGGAAACAGTGCTTCTATACTAATTGCCAGGCGCTGAGACGAATGCCGCCAAGATCGAGCGTCTATGACTTACGGTTCAAGAATTAGCCTCAGAAACAGTGGTTTTGAACATGCTGCCAATAGCTCGCCTGGGAAACATCCAGAGAAGTCCAAGATAGTGTTTTTTTAGACTGGCTGCCACGAGCTGAAACGAATGCAGCCAAGAGCGAGCGTCTGTGACTTACGGTTCAAGAGTTATTCACAGAAACATGGTTCTGAACTTTGCTGCCAGCCGCGAAAGCGAAAGTAACCAAGATCGAGCGTCTAGGATTTACTTGTCAATAGCTCGCATGGGAAACATCCAGAGAAGTCAAAGACAGTGCTTCTATACTAATTGCCAGGCGCTGAGACGAATGCCGCCAAGATCGAGCGTCTATGACTTACGGTTCAATAATTAGCCTCAGAAACAGTGGGAAACAGTGCTTCTATACTAATTGCCAGGCGCTGAGACGAATGCCGCCAAGATCGAGCGTCTATGACTTACGGTTCAAGAATTAGCCTCAGAAACAGTGGTTCTGAACATGCTGCCAATAGCTCGCCTGGGAAACATCCAGAGAAGTCCAAGATAGTGGTTTTTTTAGACTGGCTGCCACGAGCTGAAACGAATGCAGCCAAGAGCGAGCGTCTGTGACTTACGGTTCAAGAGTTATTCACAGAAACATGGTTCTGAACTTTGTTGCCAGCCGCGAAAGCGAAAGTAACCAAGATCGAGCGTCTAGGATTTACTTGTGAATAGCTCGCCTGGGAAACATCCAGATAAGTCAAAGACAGTGCTTCTATACTAATTGCCAGGCGCTGAGACGAATGCCGCCAACATCAAGCGTCTAAGACTTACGGTTCAAGAATTAGCCTCAGAAACAGTGGGAAACAGTGCTTCTATACTAATTGCCAGGCGCTGAGACGAAATGCCGCCAAGATCGAGCGTCTATGACTTACGGTTCAATAATTAGCCTCAGAAACAGTGGTTCTGAACATGCTGCCAATAGCTCGCCTGGGAAACATCCAGAGAAGTCCAAGATAGTGTTTTTTTAGACTGGCTGCCACGAGCTGAAACGAATGCAGCCAAGAGCGAGCGTCTGTGACTTACGGTTCAAAAGTTATTCACATAAACATGGTTCTGAACTTTGCTGCCAGCCGCGAAAGCGAAAATAACCAAGATCGAGCGTCTAGGATTTACTTGTGAATAGCTCGCCTGGGAAACTTTCAGATAAGTCAAAGACAGTGCTTCTATACTAATTGCCAGGCGCTGAGACGAATGCCGCCAAGATCAAGCGTCTAAGACTTACGGTTCAAGAATTAGCCTCAGAAACAGTGGGAAACAGTGCTTCTATACTAATTGCCAGGCGCTGAGACGAATGCCGCCAAGATCGAGCGTCTATGACTTACGGTTCAAGAATTAGCCTCAGAAACAGTGGTTTTGAACATGCTGCCAATAGCTCGCCTGGGAAACATCCAGAGAAGTCCAAGATAGTGTTTTTTTAGACTGGCTGCCACGAGCCTGAAACGAATGCAGCCAAGAGCGAGCGTCTGTGACTAACGGTTCAAGAGTTATTCACAGAAACATGGTTCTGAACTTTGCTGCCAGCCGCGAAAGCGAAAGTAACCAAGATCGAGCGTCTAGGATTTACTTGTGAATAGCTCGCCTGGGAAACATCCAGAGAAGTCAAAGACAGTGCTTCTATACTAATTGCCAGGCGCTGAGACGAATGCCGCCAAGATCAAGCGTCTAAGACTTACGGTTCAAGAATTAGCCTCAGAAACAGTGGTTCTGAGCATGCTGCCAATAGCTCGCCTGGGAAACATCCAGAGAAGTCCAAGATAGTGTTTTTTTTTAGACTGGCTGCCACGAGCTGAAACGAATGCAGCCAAGAGCGAGCGTCTGTGACTTACGGTTCAAAAGTTATTCACATAAACATGGTTCTGAAATTTGCTGCCAGCCGCGAAAGCGAAAGCAACCAAGATCGAGCGTCTAGGATTTACTTGTGAATAGCTCGCCTGGAAAACATCCAGAGAAGTCAAAGACAGTGCAGCTATACTAATTGCCAGGCGCTGAGACGAATGCCGCAAGGATCAAGCGTCTAAAGACTTACGGTTCAAGAATTAGCCTCAGAAACAGTGGGAAACAGTGCTTCTATACTAATTGCCAGGCGCTGAGACGAATGCCGCCAAGATCGAGCGTCTATGACTTACGGTTCAAGAATTAGCCTCAGAAACAGTGGTTCTGAACATGCTGCCAATAGCTCGCCTGGGAAACATCCAGAGAAGTCCAAGATAGTGTTTTTTAGACTGGCTGCCACGAGCTGAAACGAATGCAGCCAAGAGCGAGCGTCTGTCACTTACGGTTCAAGAGTTATTCACAGAAACATGGTTCTGAACTTTGCTGCCAGCCGCGAAAGCGAAAGTAACCAAGATCGAGCGTCTAGGATTTACTTGTGAATAGCTCGCCTGGGAAACATCCAGAGAAGTCAAAGACAGTGCTTCTATACTAATTGCCAGGCGCTGAGACGAATGCCGCCAAGATCAAGCGTCTAAGACTTACGGTTCAAGAATTAGCCTCAGAAACAGTGGTTCTGAACATGCTGCTAATAGCTCGCCTGGGAAACATCCAGAGAAGTCCAATATAGTGTTTTTTAGACTGGCTGCCACGAGCTGAAACGAATGCAACCAAGAGCGAGCGTCTGTGACTTACGGTTCAAGAGTTATTCACAGAAACATGGTTCTGAACTTTGCTGCCAGCCGCGAAAGCGAAAGTAACCAAGATCGAGCGTCTAGGATTTACTTGTGAATAGCTCGCCTGGGAACTTTCAGATAAGTCAAAGACAGTGCTTCTATACTAATTGCCAGGCGCTGAGACGAATGCCGCCAAGATCAAGCGTCTAAGACTTACGGTTCAAGAATTAGCCTCAGAAACAGTGGGAAACAGTGCTTCTATACTAATTGCCAGGCGCTGAGACGAATGCCGCCAAGATCGAGCGTCTATGACTTACGGTTCAAGAATTAGCCTCAGAAACAGTGGTTTTGAACATGCTGCCAATAGCTCGCCTGGGAAACATACAGAGAAGTCCAAGATAGTGTTTTTTTTAGACTGGCTGCCACGAGCTGAAACGAATGCAGCCAAGAGCGAGCGTCTGTCACTTACGGTTCAAGAGTTATTCACAGAAACATGGTTCTGAACTTTGCTGCCAGCCGCGAAAGCGAAAGTAACCAAGATCGAGCGTCTAGGATTTACTTGTGAATAGCTCGCCTGGGAAACATCCAGAGAAGTCAAAGACAGTGCTTCTATACTAATTGCCAGGCGCTGAGACGAATGCCGCCAAGATCAAGCGTCTAAGACTTACGGTTCAAGAATTAGCCTCAGAAACAGTGGTTCTGAACATGCTGCCAATAGCTCGCCTGGGAAACATCCAGAGAAGTCCAAGATAGTGTTTTTTTAGACTGGCTGCCACGAGCTGAAACGAATGCAGCCAAGAGCGAGCGTCTGTGACTAACGGTTCAAGAGTTATTCACAGAAACATGGTTCTGAACTTTGCTGCCAGCCGCGAAAGCGAAAGTAACCAAGATCGAGCGTCTAGGATTTACTTGTGAATAGCTCGCCTGGGAAACATCCAGAGAAGTCAAAGACAGTGCTTCTATACTAATTGCCAGGCGCTGAGACGAATGCCGCCAAGATCAAGCGTCTAAGACTTACGGTTCAAGAATTAGCCTCAGAAACAGTGGTTCTGAGCATGCTGCCAATAGCTCGCCTGGGAAACATCCAGAGAAGTCCAAGATAGTGTTTTTTTAGACTGGCTGCCACGAGCTGAAACGAATGCAGCCAAGAGCGAGCGTCTGTGACTTACGGTTCAAGAGTTATTCACAGAAACATGGTTCTAAACTTTGCTGCCAGCCGCGAAAGCGAAAGTAACCAAGATCGAGCGTCTAGGATTTACTTGTCAATAGCTCGCCTGGGAAACTTTCAGATAAGTCAAAGACAGTGCTTCTATGCTAATTGCCAGGCGCTGAGACGAATGCCGCCAAGATCAAGCGTCTAAGACTTACGGTTCAAGAATTAGCCTCAGAAACAGTGGGAAACAGTGCTTCTATACTAATTGCCAGGCGCTGAGACGAATGCCGCCAAGATCGAGCGTCTATGACTTACGGTTCAAGAATTAGCCTCAGAAACAGTGGTTTTGAACATGCTGCCAATAGCTCGCCTGGGAAACATCCAGAGAAGTCCAAGATAGTGTTTTTTTAGACTGGCTGCCACGAGCTGAAACGAATGCAGCCAAGAGCGAGCGTCTGTGACTTACGGTTCAAGAGTTATTCACAGAAACATGGTTCTGTACTTTGCTGCCAGCCGCGAAAGCGAAAGTAACCAAGATCGAGCGTCTAGGATTTACTTGTGAATAGCTCGCCTGGGAAACTTTCAGATAAGTCAAAGACAGTGCTTCTATGCTAATTGCCAGGCGCTGAGACGAATGCTGCCAAGATCAAGCGTCTAAGACTTACGGTTCAAGAATTAGCCTCTGAAACAGTGGGAAACAGTGCTTCTATACTAATTGCCAGGCGCTGAGACGAATGCCGCCAAGATCGAGCGTCTATGACTTACGGTTCAAGAATTAGCCTCAGAAACAGTGGTTTTGAACATGCTGCCAATAGCTCGCCTGGGAAACATCCAGAGAAGTCCAAGATAGTGTTTTTTAGACTGGCTGCCACGAGCTGAAACGAATGCAGCCAAGAGCGAGCGTCTGTGACTTACGGTTCAAGAGTTATTCACAGAAACATGGTTCTGAACTTTGCTGCCAGCCGCGAAAGCGAAAATAACCAAGATCGAGCGTCTAGGATTTACTTGTCAATAGCTCGCCTGGGAAACATCCAGAGAAGTCAAAGACAGTGCTTCTATACTAATTGCCAGGCGCTGAGACGAATGCCGCCAAGATCTAGCGTCTATGACTTACGGTTCAAGAATTAGCCTCAGAAACAGTGGGAAACAGTGCTTCTATACTAATTGCCAGGCGCTGAGACGAATGCCGCCAAGATCGAGCGTCTATGACTTACGGTTCAAGAATTAGCCTCAGAAACAGTGGTTCTGAACATGCTGCCAATAGCTCGCCTGGGAAACATCCAGAGAAGTCCAAGATAGTGTTTTTTAGACTGGCTGCCACGAGCTGAAACGAATGCAGCCAAGAGCGAGCGTCTGTGACTTACGGTTCAAGAGTTATTCACAGAAACATGGTTCTGAACTTTGCTGCCAGCCGCGAAAGCGAAAATAACCAAGATCGAGCGTCTAGGATTTACTTGTCAATAGCTCGCCTGGGAAACATCCAGAGAAGTCAAAGACAGTGCTTCT
>NW_027462398.1:0-56511 GCF_050947455.1 Rhinoderma darwinii
GATTAGTCCTTTCTCCACGTCCCTCACCTTGTGTGATTGGAGAGCGTCTGTGTCCGGGTCGTTGCTGGTGTCGAGAATAGTTCCATTGGACAGCATCATTGGGAAGTTTCTCCCGTAAATCCAAAGTCCTGGGAAGTTCCACAGAGAAATCCACAGGAGAACACGAAGATTAAATAAAAATGACTAAATAAAAAAATAATAATAAAAAAGGACGACGAAGATTCGAAGTTCAAAAAGAAAAAAGCACCAAGTGGAAGTTCAGCGTCTGGGAGTCGATTCGTTGCAGATCTTCCTCCTTTGTCCTGAATAAAGGCAGAATAAACATCTATCAGAAAGTTACCATCACCTGAACCAACAGAAGATCATCATCCATGTGGTGTAATACAGAACATAGGTCTCAGGTTACAGCGGAGCCCGGGGACACATCCATGAATACCGCGCTCCAGGTGAAAATTATCAAAGTGTTTGGACGAACGCCACAAAGTCACGGCAGCCGCTCAATGAGATGTCATTCAGGTTTACCGTCTCCTCACAAAACAAGTCTTATATGGGTCTGAAAATCCCAATCCATTCTCCAGGATAATATTCAGACCAGTCACCTCAGGGTTCATTATTGGTAACTAATATACAATACAGGAGTAATACCTGGTAACTAGTATACAATACAGGAGTAATACCTGGTAACTAGTATATAATACAGGAGTAATGCCTGGTAACTAGTATACAATACAGGAGTAATACCTGGTAACTAGTATACAATACAGGAGTAATACCTGGTAACTAGTATATAATACAGGAGTAATACCTGGTAACTAGTATACAATACAGGAGTAATACCTGGTGACTAGTATACAATACAGGAGTAATACCTGGTAACTAGTATACAATACAGGAGTAATACCTGGCAACTAGTATACAATACCGGAGTAATACCTGGCAACTAGTATACAATACAGGAGTAATACCTGGTAACTAGTATACAATACAGGAGTAATACCTGGTGACTAGTATACAATACAGGAGTAATACCTGGTAACTAGTATATAATACAGGAGTAATACCTGGTGACTAGTATACAATACAGGAGTAATACCTGGTGACTAGTATACAATACAGGAGTAATACCTGGTAACTAGTATACAATACAGGAGTAATACCTGGTTACTAGTATACAATACAGGAGTAATACCTGGTAACTAGTATACAATACCGGAGTAATGCCTGGTAACTAGTATACAATACAGGAGTAATGCCTGGTAACTAGTATACAATACAGGAGTAATACCTGGTAACTAGTATACAATACAGGAGTAATACCTGGTAACTAGTATACAATACAGGAGTAATGCCTGGTAACTAGTATACAATACAGGAGTAATGCCTGGTAACTAGTATACAATACAGGAGTAATGCCTGGTAACCAGTATACAATACAGGAGTAATACCTGGTAACTAGTATACAATACAGGAGTAATGTCTGGTAACTAGTATACAAATACAGGAGTAATACCTGGTAACTAGTATACAATACAGGAGTAATGCCTGGTAACTAGTATACAATACAGGAGTAATGTCTGGTAACTAGTATACAAATACAGGAGTAATACCTGGTGACTAGTATACAATACAGGAGTAATACCTGGTAACTAGTATACAATACAGGAGTAATACCTGGTAACTAGTATACAATACAGGAGTAATACCTGGTAACTAGTATACAATACAGGAGTAATACCTGGTAACTAGTATACAAATACAGGAGTAATACCTGGTAACTAGTATACAATACAGGAGTAATACCTGGTAACTAGTATACAATACAGGAGTAATGTCTGGTAACTAGTATACAAATACAGGAGTAATACCTGGTGACTAGTATACAATACAGGAGTAATACCTGGTAACTAGTATACAATACAGGAGTAATACCTGGTAACTAGTATACAATACAGGAGTAATACCTGGTAACTAGTATACAATACAGGAGTAATGCCTGGTAACTAGTATACAATACAGGAGTAATACCTGGTAACTAATATACAATACAGGAGTAATACCTGGTAACTAGTATACAATACAGGAGTAATACCTGGTAACTAATATACAATACAGGAGTAATACCTGGTAACTAGTATACAATACAGGAGTAATACCTGGTAACTAGTATACAATACCGGAGTAATGTCTGGTAACTAGTATACAATACAGGAGTAATACCTGGTAACTAGTATACAATACAGGAGTAATACCTGGTAACTAGTATACAATACAGGAGTAATACCTGGTAACTAGTATACAATACAGGAGTCATGCCTGGTAACTAGTATACAATACAGGAGTAATACCTGGTAACTAGTATACAATACAGGAGTAATACCTGGTAACTAGTATACAATACAGGAGTAATACCTGGTAACTAGTATACAATACAGGAGTAATACCTGGTAACTAGTATACAATACAGGAGTAATACCTGGTAACTAGTATACAATACAGGAGTAATACCTGGTAACTAGTATACAATACAGGAGTAATACCTGGTAACTAGTATACAATACAGGAGTAATACCTGGTAACTAGTATACAATACCGGAGTAATGTCTGGTAACTAGTATACAATACAGGAGTAATACCTGGTAACTAGTATACAATACAGGAGTAATACCTGGTAACCAGTATATAATACAGGAGTAATGCCTGGTAACTAGTATACAATACAGGAGTAATACCTGGTAACTAGTATACAATACCGGAGTAATACCTGGTGACTAGTATACAATACAGGAGTAATACCTGGTAACTAGTATACAATACAGGAGTAATACCTGGTAACTAGTATACAATACCGGAGTAATACCTGGTAACTAGTATACAATACAGGAGTAATGCCTGGTAACTAGTATACAATACAGGAGTAATGTCTGGTAACTAGTATACAAATACAGGAGTAATACCTGGTAACTAGTATACAATACAGGAGTAATACCTGGTAACTAGTATACAATACAGGAGTAATGCCTGGTAACTAGTATACAATACAGGAGTAATGCCTGGTAACTAGTATACAATACAGGAGTAATACCTGGTAACTAGTATACAATACAGGAGTAATACCTGGTAACTAATATACAATACAGGAGTAATACCTGGTAACTAGTATACAATACCGGAGTAATACCTGGTAACTAGTATACAATACAGGAGTAATGCCTGGTAACTAGTATACAATACAGGAGTAATACCTGGTAACTAGTATACAATACAGGAGTAATACCTGGTAACTAGTATACAATACAGGAGTAATGCCTGGTAACTAGTATACAAATACAGGAGTAATACCTGGTAACTAGTATACAATACAGGAGTAATGCCTGGTAACTAGTATACAATACAGGAGTAATACCTGGTAACTAGTATATAATACAGGAGTAATACCTGGTAACTAGTATACAATACAGGAGTAATACCTGGTAACTAGTATACAATACAGGAGTAATACCTGGTAACTAGTATACAATACAGGAGTCATGCCTGGTAACTAGTATACAATACAGGAGTAATACCTGGTAACTAGTATACAATACAGGAGTAATACCTGGTAACTAGTATACAATACAGGAGTAATGCCTGGTAACTAGTATACAATACAGGAGTAATACCTGGTAACTAGTATACAATACAGGAGTAATGCCTGGTAACTAGTATACAATACAGGAGTAATACCTGGTAACTAGTATACAATACAGGAGTAATACCTGGTAACTAGTATACAATACCGGAGTAATACCTGGTAACTAGTATACAATACAGGAGTAATACCTGGTAACTAGTATACAATACAGGAGTAATGCCTGGTAACTAGTATACAATACAGGAGTAATACCTGGTAACTAGTATACAATACAGGAGTAATACCTGGTAACTAGTATACAATACAGGAGTCATGCCTGGTAACTAGTATACAATACAGGAGTAATGCCTGGTAACTAGTATACAATACAGGAGTAATGCCTGGTAACTAGTATACAATACAGGAGTAATACCTGGTAACTAGTATACAATACAGGAGTAATACCTGGTAACTAGTATACAATACAGGAGTAATGCCTGGTAACTAGTATACAATACAGGAGTAATGCCTGGTAACTAGTATACAATACAGGAGTAATACCTGGTAACTAGTATACAAATACAGGAGTAATACCTGGTAACTAGTATACAATACAGGAGTAATACCTGGTAACTAGTATACAATACAGGAGTAATGCCTGGTAACTAGTATACAATACAGGAGTAATACCTGGTAACTAGTATACAATACAGGAGTAATACCTGGTAACTAGTATACAATACAGGAGTAATGCCTGGTAACTAGTATACAATACAGGAGTAATACCTGGTAACTAGTATACAATACAGGAGTAATACCTGGTAACTAGTATACAATACAGGAGTAATACCTGGTAACTAGTATACAATACAGGAGTAATACCTGGTAACTAGTATACAATACAGGAGTAATACCTGGTAACTAGTATACAAATACAGGAGTAATACCTGGTGACTAGTATACAATACAGGAGTAATACCTGGTAACTAGTATACAATACAGGAGTAATACCTGGTAACTAGTATACAATACAGGAGTAATACCTGGTAACTAGTATACAATACAGGAGTAATACCTGGTAACTAGTATACAATACAGGAGTAATACCTGGTAACCAGTATATAATACAGGAGTAATACCTGGTAACCAGTATACAATACAGGAGTAATGCCTGGTAACTAGTATACAATACAGGAGTAATACCTGGTAACTAGTATACAATACAGGAGTAATACCTGGTAACTAGTATACAAATACAGGAGTAATACCTGGTAACTAGTATACAATACAGGAGTAATACCTGGTAACTAGTATACAATACAGGAGTAATACCTGGTAACTAGTATACAATACAGGAGTAATACCTGGTAACTAGTATACAATACAGGAGTAATACCTGGTAACTAGTATACAATACAGGAGTCATGCCTGGTAACTAGTATACAATACAGGAGTAATACCTGGTAACTAGTATACAATACAGGAGTAATGCCTGGTAACTAGTATACAATACAGGAGTAATACCTGGTAACTAGTATACAATACAGGAGTAATACCTGGTAACTAGTATACAAATACAGGAGTAATACCTGGTAACTAGTATACAATACAGGAGTAATACATGGTAACTAGTATACAATACAGGAGTAATACCTGGTAACTAGTATACAATACAGGAGTAATACCTGGTAACTAGTATACAATACAGGAGTAATACCTGGTAACTAGTATACAATACAGGAGTAATGCCTGGTAACTAGTATACAATACAGGAGTAATACCTGGTAACTAGTATACAATACCGGAGTAATACCTGGTGACTAGTATACAATACAGGAGTAATACCTGGTAACTAGTATACAATACAGGAGTAATGCCTGGTAACTAGTATACAATACAGGAGTAATACCTGGTAACTAGTATACGTAGGCTAGGTCGTCACCTTTTCACGGTGGACCAGTCTAAGTCCTGCTCGGGCGTCCGGGCTGGAGTCGGGGCTCTGCTGACTAATGACAGCCGGGCTCCTGCTCCGATGGCCGCGATCGAAGTTTACTTCGATCGTGGCCGTTTAACCCGTTAAATGCTGCGGTCAATAGCGACTGCGGCATTTAACTTGTTTACAAAGGGAGGGAGCGCCCCCTGTCACCCATCGACGGCCGGCAAATGCAATTGCGGGCCTCCAATGGGTGCCATGGCAGCCGGGGGCCCGATGAAAGTCCCCAGGTCTGCCCCGGGTATATGCCTATTAACCGGAGGAACGTCCTAATAGATGCCTGTCAGATTTACACTATACTAAGTATACCAAAGCATTATATCACAAGATCACACAGTGACGTCCCCGAGTAGGACTAAAAAAAGAAGTAATTAATGTCAAATAAAAATGAATAAAAAGTACAGTAAAAAAATTCATGAAACTATTTTTTCCCATATATGGGATCGCCACGACCAGACAATAAAGTTAATATGTCATTTAAACCGCAAGGTGAACACCGTAAAAAAAAAAACGCAAAAACTATGGCGAAATTGGTATCTTTTTCCATTGCCCCCCCAAAAAAGTCATAATAAAAGTTAAATCAATAAGTCCCGTGTACCCCAAAACAGGACCTAACCAATCTTTCTTAAAAGTACAGACTTGTCAGTAACCAGGCTCTGCGTGCCTTTATTTAATGGGCAAAGCACCTGTGAAACCCACACTTCTAATCTCATCTCCGTAGTTGAAACGCCTCTTAGGCGGGATTCACACGACCGGGTCGTTCCCGAGCCCGAGTGTCGGCCGGTAAAATCGGCCATTTTGCCCGGCCGGTTTGCATAAAGTTATGCATCCGTGCCGGGCCGGGCAGATCCGGACAGTGACATCAGCGGCAACTCCTGAAGGGGAATCCCCATGTGTTCGGGGATTCCGCTTCAGGAGTTTCCCCTGATGTCACTGCCCAGATATGGACAGAGACATCAAGCGCTCTGTCCAGGAGCGGAATCCCCGAAAACACGGGGATTCCGCTCCTTCAAGGAGCTAAAGTGCGGCTAGCACATAGCAGAGCGGGGAGATACCTCCCTGCTCTGCTATAGTGGCGTCGCTACAGTAGTAGCAGCCGCAGCAGCTGCTGCTACTAGCGGCGCCATCTAAGGTGTTGCCGAGCCAGGGTGCTTTTAACAAGCAGGGGAAGGGAGCCAGCGCAGCGCTCCCTCCACCTGCTGTACACCCCGGCCCTGCCACACAGTGTACAGCGATGCCATTCGTCAGAATGGCATCAACTCCTCCTCCTCACATGCACTCTGCGCTGTGAGGAGGAGGAGATAGAGCGCAAGTGCCGGGAAACCCGGCCATCACTCGGAACACATTCCGGTGATGGCCGTGTAATACCCGGCCCCATAGACTTGTATGGGAGCCGGGCGGCCGGGTGCCCGGGCAAAGATAGAGCATGTCCTATTTTTTGACGGCCGGATTTTCCGGCCGTCAAAAAATCGGTCGTGTGAATAGCCCCATTAGGGGTCTATTATTCCTCATGCAGCCGGGTGCCGGCCGATTTATGAACGGCCTGTACCCGGCCGGGAAACCCTGCCGTGTGAATGAGGCCTAACTAATTACTAATTGTTTTTTGGAGAAGTAATTAACACAGAGGTTCACTTACTTCTTCTCCCTGCCCTGTGGATGTTCAGTCAATATGCTCAATAAAAGCCATGACCAGCGCGAGTGTGTTATTAGTTTCGTTACATTGTGTTTGTCTGTATTTGTGACTTCGATACAATCAGACCACATTTTATTAGTAATCAATGCAGAAATCCAGGTCATTAACTAAGGCCGGGGCTCCCCCTCGTCTCCTTGCGTTACTGATTGATTTTAACTCTTGAGACACAGCTGCAGTCCAATAAAAAGCACTGAGTTCCACGTGATCTTGTGGACTGCAGCTGTCACTCAGTGGTGGAAATAAATCTGGTTGTTTACAGTCTCTGTACATAAAGGAAATGAATGTTATTTTGCTGCAAGGGACCCGAGGGGCCAAATGTCCAGGGATCTGAGCAGCGATTTTTCAAGTGGTTACGACAAAGTTCTCCTGATACAGAGTAGCAGAAAGCATCACTATTAACCCCATGTTCAATGACTCGTAAGCACTACAGATAAATAAATCTGCATCACTGCTGAATCTACTTACAATAGGGAGGTTCTTAGAGCGCATTTTGATCAAATTGTGTGATCCCACCTGCCAGGACAAGGCCACCTCTATAAGGCGGGAACCTACGCTGCCCATATGAGTATATAATATGTATCCCAGGACTAAATATAGCAGCACAGAGTAGTATAAAGTGGCATAGGATGTAATATTAGAGGACACTGGGCCAGTAAAGATAATTCACCCCCGATCAACATAAAAATACATTTTAATGTTAAAGGAAAAAACTAATCCCTCTAAAGCGACATTCATTCTAATTATAGAACAATTCAATGGCAGAATTATTCCCCCCTTTTATTATGTCATACCTAAATCACTAATGATGGATTTTGACTATTGGGTGACAGCTGCAGTCCACAAGATTGCCGGCAGCTCAATATATTCATGTGGACTGCAGCTGTGGCTCAGGAGCTCATCTTTAGCGCTACAAAAAGTTTCAGTGCAGTCCCGGCCTCTGACGAAGTCAAAATGAGATTGTGGATGTAGCATCAAGAGGTCACCGGCGATCGTGATATAATTCACCCGTACCCGGAAGGTCCAAACGCTACAAAAAGTGCCGGTCCGGAGAGGGATACAGGAACATTTCCCAGATTATCCCTCCTAGTGAAATATATTACAAATACGGCTCCGCTTTAAATCTCACGTCAACGTGAAAAACTGCGTGACCGAACAAGAGCACTAGTGAGGGAGGACAACCAAGGGGCCTATGACAACTCTGAAGGTACAAATTTGTGTCACTGGGATGGGAGAGGCAGGCTGTGGCCATTGATGAAAATGCTCACAGCTCACCTGAGTCTGAGGGGCAGAAAGGTATTTGAGGAAGCAGTATACAGGGGGACAAGATATAGTAGTACAGAGCAACAGAGCAGTATACAGGGGGACAAGATATAGTAGTACAGAGCAACAGAGCAGTATACAGGGGGACAAGATATAGTAGTACAGAGCAACAGAGCAGTATACAGGGGGACAAGATATAGTAGTACAGAGCAACAGAGCAGTATACAGGGGGACAAGATATAGTAGTACAGAGCAACAGAGCAGTATACAGGGGGATAAGATATAGTAGTACAGAGCAGTATACAGGGGGACAAGATATAGTAGTACAGAGCAACAGAGCAGTATACAGGGGGACAAGATATAGTAGTACAGAGCAACAGAGCAGTATACAGGGGGACAAGATATAGTAGTACAGAGCAACAGAGCAGTATACAGGGGGACAAGATATAGTAGTACAGAGCAACAGAGCAGTATACAGGGGGACAAGATATAGTAGTACAGAGCAACAGAGCAGTATACAGGGGGACAAGATATAGTAGTACAGAGCAACAGAGCAGTATACAGGGGGACAAGATCTAGTAGTACAGAGCAACAGAGCAGTATACAGGGGGACAAGATCTAGTAGTACAGAGCAACAGAGCAGTATACAGGGGGACAAGATATAGTAGTACAGAGCAACAGAGCAGTATACAGGGGGACAAGATATAGTAGTAGTACAGAGCAACAGAGCAGTATACAGGGGGACAAGATATAGTAGTACAGAGCAACAGAGCAGTATACAGGGGGACAAGATATAGTAGTACAGAGCAACAGAGCAGTATACAGGGGGACAAGATATAGTAGTACAGAGCAGTATACAGGGGGACAAGATATAGTAGTACAGAGCAACAGAGCAGTATACAGGGGGACAAGATCTAGTAGTACAGAGCAACAGAGCAGTATACAGGGGGACAAGATCTAGTAGTACAGAGCAACAGAGCAGTATACAGGGGGACAAGATCTAGTAGTACAGAGCAACAGAGCAGTATACAGGGGGACAAGATCTAGTAGTACAGAGCAACAGAGCAGTATACAGGGGGACAAGATATAGTAGTACAGAGCAACAGAGCAGTATACAGGGGGACAAGATATAGTAGTACAGAGCAACAGAGCAGTATACAGGGGGACAAGATATAGTAGTACAGAGCAGTATACAGGGGGACAAGATATAGTAGTACAGAGCAGTATACAGGGGGATAAGATATAGTAGTACAGAGCAGTATACAGGGGGATAAGATATAGTAGTACAGAGCAGTATACAGGGGGATAAGATATAGTAGTACAGAGCAACAGAGCAGTATACAGGGGGACAAGATATAGTAGTACAGAGCAACAGAGCAGTATACAGGGGGACAAGATCTAGTAGTACAGAGCAACAGAGCAGTATACAGGGGGACAAGATATAGTAGTACAGAGCAACAGAGCAGTATACAGGGGGACAAGATCTAGTAGTACAGAGCAACAGAGCAGTATACAGGGGGACAAGATCTAGTAGTACAGAGCAACAGAGCAGTATACAGGGGGACAAGATATAGTAGTACAGAGCAGTATACAGGGGGACAAGATATAGTAGTACAGAGCAGTATACAGGGGGACAAGATATAGTAGTACAGAGCAACAGAGCAGTATACAGGGGGACAAGATCTAGTAGTACAGAGCAGTATAAAGGGGGACAAGATATAGTAGTACAGAGCAACAGAGCAGTATACAGGGGGACAAGATATAGTAGTACAGAGCAACAGAGCAGTATACAGGGGGACAAGATCTAGTAGTACAGAGCAACAGAGCAGTATACAGGGGGACAAGATATAGTAGTACAGAGCAGTATACAGGGGGATAAGATATAGTAGTACAGAGCAGTATACAGGGGGACAAGATATAGTAGTACAGAGCAGTATACAGGGGGACAAGATCTAGTAGTACAGAGCAACAGAGCAGTATACAGGGGGACAAGATCTAGTAGTACAGAGCAACAGAGCAGTATACAGGGGGACAAGATCTAGTAGTACAGAGCAACAGAGCAGTATACAGGGGGACAAGATCTAGTAGTACAGAGCAACAGAGCAGTATACAGGGGGACAAGATATAGTAGTACAGAGCAGTATAAAGGGGGACAAGATATAGTAGTACAGAGCAGTATACAGGGGGACAAGATCTAGTAGTACAGAGCAACAGAGCAGTATACAGGGGGACAAGATATAGTAGTACAGAGCAGTATACAGGGGGATAAGATATAGTAGTACAGAGCAGTATACAGGGGGACAAGATATAGTAGTACAGAGCAACAGAGCAGTATACAGGGGGACTAGATATAGTAGTACAGAGCAGTATACAGGGGGACAAGATATAGTAGTACAGAGCAACAGAGCAGTATACAGGGGGATAAGATATAGTAGTACAGAGCAGTATACAGGGGGACTAGATATAGTAGTACAGAGCAGTATACAGGGGGATAAGATATAGTAGTACAGAGCAGTATACAGGGGGATAAGATATAGTAGTACAGAGCAGTATACAGGGGATAAGATATAGTAGTACAGAGCAGTATAAAGGGGGACAAGATATAGTAGTACAGAGCAGTATACAGGGGGACAAGATATAGTAGTACAGAGCAACAGAGCAGTATACAGGGGGACTAGATATAGTAGTACAGAGCAACAGAGCAGTATACAGGGGGACTAGATATAGTAGTACAGAGCAGTATACAGGGGGATAAGATATAGTAGTACAGAGCAGTATAAAGGGGGATAAGATATAGTAGTACAGAGCAGTATACAGGGGGATAAGATATAGTAGTACAGAGCAGTATACAGGGGGATAAGATATAGTAGTACAGAGCAGTATACAGGGGGACAAGATATAGTAGTACAGAGCAGTATACAGGGGGACAAGATATAGTAGTACAGAGCAACAGAGCAGTATACAGGGGGATAAGATATAGTAGTACAGAGCAACAGAGCAGTATACAGGGGGACTAGATATAGTAGTACAGAGCAGTATACAGGGGGATAAGATATAGTAGTACAGAGCAGTATACAGGGGGATAAGATATAGTAGTACAGAGCAGTATACAGGGGGACTAGATATAGTAGTACAGAGCAGTATACAGGGGGACAAGATATAGTAGTACAGAGCAGTATACAGGGGGATAAGATATAGTAGTACAGAGCAGTATACAGGGGGATAAGATATAGTAGTACAGAGCAGTATACAGGGGGATAAGATATAGTAGTACAGAGCAGTATACAGGGGGATAAGATATAGTAGTACAGAGCAGTATACAGGGGGACAAGATATAGTAGTACAGAGCAGTATACAGGGGGATAAGATATAGTAGTACAGAGCAGTATACAGGGGGACTAGATATAGTAGTACAGAGCAGTATACAGGGGGACAAGATATAGTAGTACAGAGCAGTATACAGGGGGACAAGATATAGTAGTACAGAGCAACAGAGCAGTATACAGGGGGACAAGATATAGTAGTACAGAGCAGTATACAGGGGGATAAGATATAGTAGTACAGAGCAGTATACAGGGGGACAAGATATTGTAGTACAGAGCAGTATACGCTTTATAGTTTTTTTTACAGGGTACAGGATATAACACACTACATACAGATATATACAGCTCCCACAGAGTTACATGATAACATTCTACTGCCTGTAACCACCAGTAGGGGGAGCTCACTACATACAGATATATACAGCTCCCACAGAGTTACATGATAACATTCTACTGCCTGTAACCACCAGTAGGGGGAGCTCACTACATACAGATATATACAGCTCCCATAGAGTTACATGATAACATTCTGCTGCCTGTAACCACCAGTAGGGGGAGCTCACTACATACAGATATATACAGCTCCCATAGAGTTACATGATAACATTCTGCTGCCTGCAGCCACCACTAGGGGGAGCTCACTACATACAGATATATACAGCTCCCACAGAGTTACATGATAACATTCTGCTGCCTGTAACCACCAGTAGGGGGAGCTCACTACATACAGATATATACAGCTCCCATAGTTACACGATAACATTATTCTGCCTGCAGCCACCAGTAGGGGGAGCTCACTACATACAGATATATACAGCTCCCATAGAGTTACATGATAACATTCTGCTGCCTGCAGACAGCACTAGGGGGAGCTCACTACATACAGATATATACAGCTCCCAAATAGTTACATGATAACATTCTGCTGCCTGCAACCACCACTAGGGGGAGCTCACTACATACAGATATATACAGCTCCCACAGAGTTACATGATAACATTCTGCTGCCTGTAACCACCAGTAGGGGGAGCTCACTACATACAGATATATACAGCTCCCATAGAGTTACATGATAACATTCTGCCTGCAGCCACCACTAGGGGGAGCTCACTACATACAAATATATACAGCTCCCATAGAGTTACATGATAACATTCTGCTGCCTGTAACCACCAGTAGGGGGAGCTCACTACATACAGATATATACAGCTCCCGTAGAGTTACATGATAACATTATTCTGCCTGCAGTCACCACTAGGGGGAGCTCACTACATACAGATATATACAGCTCCCACAGAGTTACATGATAACATTCTGCTGCCTGTAACCACCAGTAGGGGGAGCTTACTACATACAGATATATACAGCTCCCACAGAGTTACATGATAACATTCTGCTGCCTGCAGTCACCACTAGGGGGAGCTCACTACATACAAACTTATAGAGCTCCCACAGAGTTACATGATAACATTCTTCTGCCTGCAGCCACCAGTAGGGGGAGCTCACTACATACAGATATATACAGCTCCCACAGAGTTACATGATAAGACTGGTGCCTGCAGTCACCACTAGGGAGAACTCACTATATACAGATATATATACAGCTCCCATAGTTACATGATAACATTCTACTGCCTGCAGTCACCAGTGGGGGGAGCTCACTACATTAAAATATTTACAACTCCCACCTAGTCACATGATGACATACTGCTACCTGCAGCCAGGGGGAGCTCACTACATACAGATATATACAGCTCCCACAGAGTGACATAATACGATTCTGCTGCCTGCAGTCACCACTAGGGGGAGCTCACTACATACAAACTTATAGAGCTACCATGGAGTTACATGATAAGTCTCTGGTGCCTGCAGACAGCACTAGGGGGAGCTCACTATATACAGATACATACAGCTCCCATAGAGTTACATGATAACATTCTTCTGCCTGCAGTCACCACTAGAGGGAGCTCAGTACATACAGATATATACAGCTCCCACAGAGTTACATGATAAGACTGGTGCCTGCAGTCACCACTAGGGAGAACTCACTATATACAGATACATACAGCTCCCATAGAGTTACATGATGACATTCTGCTGCCTGCAGTCACCACTAGGGGGAGCTCACTACATACAAACATATAGAGCTCCCATAGAGTTACATGATAAGACTGGTGCCTGCAGCCACCACTAGGGGAGCTTACTGCATACTAAATATACATTGCGCTCAATAATAAATGTGTCTGCAGTAAGCTCCATAGCTCCCCCTAGTGGAGGAATGATGTGAGTATACTGCAGGCTGCTGGGGGATTTACAGTTGACCAGAGATGTCAGCAGATAATGGGGGCATTTCTAATGATGACACTTGCCTGATATATTGTGGGAAGCCGCTCTTTAGTGGGGTCACTCGTAGGGAGCTGCGGCTAAGCCGAGTAGGGACCCTCCAGCCTCACATGTGGAAGCTGTGCCGGGGAGGAGTCCGGATCATACACATGGCAGCGGCGGCAGCAGGTACGATTCAGAGCACAATATCCTGAGTATTGTCTTGGGCTGTGTACACACAAACTGCTGATGTCAGGACGAGCCAGCTCTGCGAGCAGGTGTGTGTACAGCAGCATCACCAGTAACCCCTCACCCCCCGGCAAAAGTGACCTGTATCTAATCCTATCATGTGTGATACGGTCTGCTGAGCTGTGTATCTAATCCTATCATGTGTGATACTGTCTGCTGAGCTGTGTATCTAATCCTGTCGTGTGATACTGTCTGCTGAGCTGTGTATCTAATCCTATCATGTGTGATACAGTCTGCTGAGCTGTGTATCTAATCCTATCATGTGTGATACTGTCTGCTGAGAGCTGTATCTAATCCTATCATGTGTGATACAGTCTGCTGAGCTGTGTATCTAATCCTATCATGTGTGATACTGTCTGCTGAGCTGTGTATCTAATCCTATCATGTGTGATACTGTCTGCTGAACTGTATCTAATCCTATCATGTGTGATACTGTCTGCTGAGCCGCTGTATCTAATCCTATCATGTGATACTGTCTGCTGAGCTGCGTATCTAATCCTATCATGTGTGATACTGTCTGCTGAGCCGCTGTATCTAACCCTATCATGTGTGATACTGTCTGCTGAGCTGTGTATCTAATCCTATCATGTGTGATACTGCCTGCTGAGCTGTGTATCTAATCCTATCATGTGTGATTCTGTCTGCTGAGCCACTGTATCTAATCCTATCATGTGTGATACTGTCTGCTGAGCTGTGTATCTAATCCTATCATGTGTGATACTGTCTGCTGAGCTGTGTATCTAATCCTATCATGTGTGATACTGCCTGCTGAGCTGTGTATCTAATCCTATCATGTGTGATTCTGTCTGCTGAGCCACTGTATCTAATCCTATCATGTGTGATACTGTCTGCTGAGCTGTGTATCTAATCCTATCATGTGTGATTCTGTCTGCTGAGCCGCTGTATCTAACCCTATCATGTGTGATACTGTCTGCTGAGCTGTGTATCTAATCCTATCATGTGTGATACTGTCTGCTGAGCTGTGTATCTAATCCTATCATGTGTGATACTGTCTGCTGAGCTGTGTATCTAATCCTATCATGTGTGATACTGTCTGCTGAGCCATGTATCTAATCCGATCATGTGTGATACTGTCTGCTGAGCCGCTGTATCTAATCCTATCATGTGATACTGTCTGCTGAGCTGTGTATCTAATCCTATCATGTGTGATACTGTCTGCTGAGCTGTGTATCTAATCCTATCATGTGTGATACTGTCTGCTGAGCTGTGTATCTAATCCTATCATGTGTGATACTGTCTGCTGAGCTGTATATCTAATCCTATCATGTGTGATACTGTCTGCTGAGCTGTGTATCTAATCCTATCATGTGTGATACTGTCTGCTGAGCCGCTGCATCTAATCCTATCATGTGTGATACTGTCTGCTGAGCTGTATATCTAATCCTATCATGTGTGATACTGTCTGCTGAGCTGTGTATCTAATCCTATCATGTGTGATACTGTCTGCTGAGCTGTGTATCTAATCCTATCATGTGTGATACTGTCTGCTGAACTGTATCTAATCCTATCATGTGTGATACTGTCTACTGAGCTGTGTATCTAATCCTATCATGTGTGATCCTGTCTGCTGAGCCGCTGTATCTAATCCTATCATGTGTGATACTGTCTGCTGAGCCATGTATCTAACCCTATCATGTGTGATACTGTCTGCTGAGCCACTGTACCTAATCCTCTCATGTGTAATACGGTCTGCTGATCCACTGTATCTAATCCTATCATGTGTGATACTGTCTGCTGAGCTGCTGTATCTAATCCTATCATGTGTGATACTGTCTGCTGAGCTGTGTATCTAATCCTATCATGTGTGATACTGTCTGCTGAGCCATGTATCTAATCCGATCATGTGTGATACTGTCTGCTGAGCCGCTGTATCTAATCCTATCATGTGTGATACTGTCTGCTGAGCTGTGTATCTAATCCTATCATGTGTGATACTGTCTGCTGAGCTGTGTATCTAATCCTATCATGTGTGATACTGTCTGCTGAGCCGCTGTATCTAATCCTATCATGTGTGATACTGTCTGCTGAGCCGTGTATCTAATCCTATCATGTGTGATACTGTCTGCTGAGCTGTGTATCTAATCCTATCATGTGTGATACTGTCTACTGAGCCGTGTATCTAATCCTATCATGTGTGATACTGTCTACTGAGCTGTGTATCTAATCCTATCCTGTGTGATACTGTCTGCTGAGCCGCTGTATCTAATCCTATCATGTGTGATACTGTCTGCTGAGCTGCGTATCTAATCCTATCATGTGTGATACTGTCTGCTGAGCCGCTGTATCTAATCCTATCATGTGTGATACTGTCTGCTGAGCCACTGTATCTAATCCTATCATGTGTGATACTGTCTGCTGAGCCGTGTATCTAATCTTATCATGTGTGATACTGTCTGCTGAGCTGTGTATCTAATCCTATCATGTGTGATACTGTCTGCTGAGCTGTGTATCTAATCCTATCATGTGTGATACTGTCTGCTGAGCTGTGTATCTAATCCTATCATGTGTGATACTGTCTGCTGAGCTGTGTATCTAATCCTATCATGTGTGATACTGTCTGCTGAGCCGCTGTATCTAGTCCTATCATGTGTGATACTGTCTGCTGAGCCCCTGTATCTAATCCTATCATGTGTGATACTGTCTGCTGAGCTGTGTATCTAATCCTATCATGTGTGATACTGTCTGCTGAGCTGTGTATCTAATCCTATCATGTGTGATACTGTCTGCTGAGCTGTGTATCTAATCCTATCATGTGTGATACTGTCTGCTGAACTGTATCTAATCCTATCATGTGTGATACTGTCTACTGAGCTGTGTATCTAATCCTATCATGTGTGATCCTGTCTGCTGAGCCGCTGTATCTAATCCTATCATGTGTGATACTGTCTGCTGAGCCATGTATCTAACCCTATCATGTGTGATACTGTCTGCTGAGCCACTGTACCTAATCCTCTCATGTGTAATACGGTCTGCTGATCCACTGTATCTAATCCTATCATGTGTGATACTGTCTGCTGAGCTGCTGTATCTAATCCTATCATGTGTGATACTGTCTGCTGAGCTGTGTATCTAATCCTATCATGTGTGATACTGTCTGCTGAGCCATGTATCTAATCCGATCATGTGTGATACTGTCTGCTGAGCCGCTGTATCTAATCCTATCATGTGTGATACTGTCTGCTGAGCTGTGTATCTAATCCTATCATGTGTGATACTGTCTGCTGAGCTGTGTATCTAATCCTATCATGTGTGATACTGTCTGCTGAGCCGCTGTATCTAATCCTATCATGTGTGATACTGTCTGCTGAGCCGTGTATCTAATCCTATCATGTGTGATACTGTCTGCTGAGCTGTGTATCTAATCCTATCATGTGTGATACTGTCTACTGAGCCGTGTATCTAATCCTATCATGTGTGATACTGTCTACTGAGCTGTGTATCTAATCCTATCCTGTGTGATACTGTCTGCTGAGCCGCTGTATCTAATCCTATCATGTGTGATACTGTCTGCTGAGCTGCGTATCTAATCCTATCATGTGTGATACTGTCTGCTGAGCCGCTGTATCTAATCCTATCATGTGTGATACTGTCTGCTGAGCCACTGTATCTAATCCTATCATGTGTGATACTGTCTGCTGAGCCGTGTATCTAATCTTATCATGTGTGATACTGTCTGCTGAGCTGTGTATCTAATCCTATCGTGTGATACTGTCTGCTGAGCTGTGTATCTAATCCTATCGTGTGATACTGTCAGCTGAGCCGTGTATCTAATCCTATCATGTGTGATACTGTCTACTGAGCTGTGTATCTAATCCTATCCTGTGTGATACTGTCTGCTGAGCCGCTGTATCTAATCCTATCATGTGTGATACTGTCTGCTGAGCTGCGTATCTAATCCTATCATGTGTGATACTGTCTGCTGAGCCGCTGTATCTAATCCTATCATGTGTGATACTGTCTGCTGAGCCACTGTATCTAATCCTATCATGTGTGATACTGTCTGCTGAGCTGTGTATCTAATCCTATCGTGTGATACTGTCTGCTGAGCTGTGTATCTAATCCTATCATGTGTGATACTGTCTGCTGAGCTGTGTATCTAATCCTATCATGTGTGATACTGTCTGCTGAGCCGCTGTATCTAGTCCTATCATGTGTGATACTGTCTGCTGAGCCCCTGTATCTAATCCTATCATGTGTGATACTGTCTGCTGAGCTGTGTATCTAATCCTATCATGTGTGATACTGTCTGCTGAGCTGTGTATCTAATCCTATCATGTGTGATACTGTCTACTGAGCCGTGTATCTAATCCTATCATGTGTGATACTGTCTACTGAGCTGTGTATCTAATCCTATCCTGTGTGATACTGTCTGCTGAGCCGCTGTATCTAATCCTATCATGTGTGATACTGTCTGCTGAGCTGCGTATCTAATCCTATCATGTGTGATACTGTCTGCTGAGCCGCTGTATCTAATCCTATCATGTGTGATACTGTCTGCTGAGCCACTGTATCTAATCCTATCATGTGTGATACTGTCTGCTGAGCCGTGTATCTAATCTTATCATGTGTGATACTGTCTGCTGAGCTGTGTATCTAATCCTATCGTGTGATACTGTCTGCTGAGCTGTGTATCTAATCCTATCGTGTGATACTGTCAGCTGAGCCGTGTATCTAATCCTATCGTGTGTGATACTTTTCCCATCATGCAGCGTTTCTTCACCTGGCTGTGCGCTCTTGTGAGGTGACGCTATTTTTCTTTGTCTTCCCGCCGTTGGCGGCAGGAATGTTTGGCGCACTATTAATGGATAACCGGCGTCCAGGAGTTAATCGTATCCTAAGGTAAGGAATGCAGGTGTCCCTGACCTCAATGTAATCCTCCCGGGCAGTGAGGGGTTAATAGCCACATCCGGTACCAAGAGCTAACACACAAAAACCGGCCCCATGCAAAGCACACACCCAATCATGAGGGAGATAACAGAGGAATGCTGCACCGTAATATAATATAATACACAGCTGGTAAAAAGGGAATTCAGGCCTAACCAAACGCTGGCCGATCAGTCAGACATATTCATATTTTATGTAATAAATGTCCAGAAGGTGGACTATGAAGTGTCCGAGTGTGAAATGTAGGACAAGCCGACCAGGCCCATCCAACACCGCAGGTCCGGCCTGCAGAAAATGAGGCACTGTACCTTTAAGAGTGCACAGCTCAGCATGGCGAGGCTCGGACGGTCACTTCCTGTATGGGGAGTAACGACGAGGCGCCGAAGGACAAAAGTGAGCGGAGGACAAAAGAGGCTGGGATACCAGGGGTTAAAAAAGCCATAACCTCCGTATCACATTCCACAGGAAAATCCCATAATTCCCGGAGTAAGAACAATTCTCCATATCTGCGGTCATCGTCAAATATTCACGCCCCTCACCGTCATGGCGGTCACACCTGAGCGGACACATCCTTGCCAGCAGTCCCGTTTTACGTGGGACTGCTCTGCGAAGCGGCACGGTCAGACCTAGAATGATGAGCGCGGAGAGATCGCTCAGGCCCGAGCGCGGAGAGATCGCTCAGGCCCGAGCGCGGAGAGATCGCTCAGGCCCGAGCGCGGATAGATCGCCAAGGCCCGAGCGCTGATAGATCGCTAAGGCCTGAGCTCTGGGGACGATTCACGATAAGGAGACTGTACAGATGTGATGGCCCCCCGCGCTCAGTCACAACAACGTCATTAAAGGGGAGCTGTAAACGGGATGAGACCCCCAGATCATAGTATAGGTTTATTGTCCTGCCCGAGCTGAACTAGTGGGGCACCACCAACTCCACTAAACGGGCCCCAGAACCTCAAAATACAGGGCCAAAAATGGAAATCATGTGTCAGGTGACCAGTCTTGCCTCTGCTGACTGGCTGACAGGATTATTTTGGTTGCTAAGGCATCAGGGCTGTAGATAAATGTGTCACATGACCCTCTAATGATTGGCTGTGATGGCTCTTCCTGTTGCCTAGGAGTTAAGGGCTGTAGATAAATGTCACATGACCCTCTAACCTCTGATAATTGGCTGCGATGGCTCTCCTGTTGCCTAGGAGTCATGGCTGTAGATAAGTGTCACATGACCCTCTAACCTCTGATAATTGGCTGGGAGGGCTCTTCCTGTTGCCTAGGAGTAAAGGGCTGTAGATAAATGTCACATGACCCTCTAACCTCTGATAATTGGCTGGGAGGGCTCTTCCTGTTGCCTAGGAGTAAAGGGCTGTAGATAAATGTGTCACATGACCCTCTAACCTCTGATAATTGGCTGTGATGGCTCTTCCTGTTGCCTAGGAGTAAAGGGCTGTAGATAAATGTGTCACATGACACCTCTCACCTCTGATGATTGGCTGGGAGGGCTCTTCCTGTTGCCCAGACTTTAGAGCTGCAGGTAAATGTGACTTACTGGCCTATGATGATTGGCTGGGAAGGCTCTTCCTGTTGCCTAGGAGTTAAGGCTGCAGGTAAACTTGTCATGTGACCACTCACGCCTCTACTCATTGGCTGTGAGGAATCGCCATTTTGGTCAATTTTGATCTCTTACGGCTAGAAGGAAATATTATACAGATGACCCTTCATGATGACGGAGCTCGAAAGGGCAAAAGTGTCATGTGACTGTCTCCCCTCTATTGAATGTCTTATTATGTGGTGCCCCCTAGTGGGCACTACAGGAGTATATTTAGTGGGTGTAATAGACCCCTGTAGTTCAGCATTATTAGGGTGTCCTGAGCAGCCCCTTTAATATGAACTTTTGTATCTGGGATTGGTATTATACAATGTAACCTGCTGATTATAACGGAGCGGGGGAGGGGAAGGCAGGTGTCCGCAGGTCGTAAATCTCCTCTGCATCTATCGCTGATGATAAGAACAGGTGCGGTGAGGGCAGGACGGTCACGGCCGGGGACAAATCCTCACTCCGCAGCTGGGAAAATGTACTAGAAATCAATGCGCTTCACTGCGTCTGAGGTTCAGGGGGACGGAAAATGCCGTTTTATGTAACAATGTTTTTCCCCGACTTCCTGCTAATCTACATGATTGTATGCTGGGGACAGATGAAAAACTGACTGCAGGATCAGACTACACAGGGTTCGTTTGTTGTCTGTTACCATAGCGACACATAGTTCTGTATAGGAGCTGAATACACTAAACAGTAGGAGATTTTATTGAAAACCGGCTGTGGATTTGCTGAATATTTCACGTTAGATTCTTCAAAGAGATAAAACAAAACTGGTTGTGAAGGAAAAGATAGCCCGGACAAGATGGCGACATCCGGTGCAGACGACAAAGAACGCCCCGAGCCAAGAAACATTTATAAAGTTATATCAGTAGAGCGGTGATGTCACTGGGGTCACATGACCCCTGTATATCTTCTCATATATGTTAGAAAGTTAACAATGTGTCCCAAGAAACGATAAACAAGTAGACAGACAAAGTTACCACGACAACAGCGCCCAGCTCGCGGTCACATGATCACGTAACTGCTTTACAGCCCGCTGCAAAGTGTAATGTCAGACGATAACGGGATAAAACGTCATATAAAATGATCTGATACAACGTGATACAAAGTAACATACTGGGATATACTGTAGTGTGATATAAATGGTGATACAATAGGATATAATAGAACGTGAATGTATATATTGTACACATATATATATATATATATATATATATACACACTGATAAGCTGTATAGCCGTCGCCCTCGTGCACACTGAGCTTCACATAACTCATTCCGGGTCATCCCCCGATCCTCTGCCGCAGCTCCTTCCTCATAACCCTTCACATGCCAGTGAGGATGTTGTGAGCTCCCCCTGCAGGCCATGCCAGGAAGTGCAGCGCAGTCCTCATCTAACCCCGCATTGTATTCCTTACACCGCATTCCTTATTTATAAAGCCCGTCAGGATGTCAGCGGTGACAAACCCGCTCAGCGACCGGCAAGCCGAGGGCAGAGGACGCGGCTCCGTAACATAGAGGAAAGATAATCGCCGGAGCAGACGGGCACAGCCATGAATATCCAGGACTGCCCGCGGGGGCCACGGGGCAGCGGGACAAAGAATAAATCACCAGTACGAGCATCGTCATACAGAACGTGCAGCGCGGCCTCCCGTTATATTAAAGGGGAACCCCCCCATCAGCTGAGCGCTCCCTCACATATAAACGCCCCTCCCATGACGGGACTTGGCGAGCCGCCGGGATTCAGGATCCGGAGTCAATTATTGCAACAATGTAACGTCTTAAACCCCAAAATTCCTTCAATCTAGAATTCAATGATCCAAAAATTCTGATAGTCCGGCACTTGTATCCAGTCAAAAACGGCAACATAATTGGGAATCTCACCAGAGCAGAAGACTGAACCAATCAAGAACCTGCTCCCCTTAAAGGGACAGTAACATATTTATTTTATTTTGGGCTGGATTCCTGGAGGTTCCTTAGATTTGATACATTTTTCTAGGACCGTTGGATAATCCAGAATATCTGATAGACCAGAATCGATTGCTTCTAGGGGAGAATACGATGCCTCACGGAGGTACACGTCGTGTCTACTGCTCCGGAATACGGGACCGTTCAGACTGGGACCGTGCACGCAGGGATTTACCAGTTAACATTTCACTTATTGCTTTATATATTCTTCCTATACTGAAGAAGGGGTCATGTGAGCGTCACCCGGTAGCTGGAAATATAACAACTCGCTGTGAATCGGCCTCGTTCCTCAAAGATTTTCTGTGCTAAGTAAAACTGAGAAATATTTCTATTCAGAAATAGCTGAAATATCACAAATATTTTCTGCCTGACGACATCGAGAGCTCTGCCGTCCTTACACACTGACGGCCTATTGCCAAACGCTACTACTCCGACCCCCTGGGTGCTCCATCTGTAGGCTGACAACTATATTCCCACGCTACTGACCAGTGATCTGCATCCTGTAGCTCCCCAGTTGGTGTGAGAGCACAACTCCAGCTATAAGTTGTCAGAGCATGCTGTGAGTTGTAGTTAGAGCCACTGGTTATGTCACCGCTAGAGACTGACAGCCAAATTATAGATATTAATAGCGTCCCCCGTCCCCCCCCAAGTGCAACTTATAGAATCAGACAGTATAAGCCTTTGTTATAAGGGCTGCTACATTGTATATTAATGGTTAATATATATCCAGAGACTGGCTGACAACTATATTCCCACCATATGGACAAGTGGTCTGCAACCAGTGGCTCTCCAGCTGACACGAGAATTCAACTCCCAGCCATAGGCTGTCAAGGCACGCTGAGGGTTATAGTTCCATACAGCTGGGGAGCTGTGCAGGCCCCCGGTATAGACTGAAGGACTGGTCCCACACCCGAGTCCCACATTGCTGCCATAAAGCCCTCTACACTGTATATACACACATTGCAGCCTCATGTATGTCATAGCAGTGGATTACCCTGCGGCCCCAGACAGTAAACACTGGTGAGAAGAGTCAGAAAAGGGAGGGACGGGGAGACGTGTCCAGCCAGGCCCTGAATCTACTGATATTCAGGCCTCGGGGGGCATCATAACCCCCTCTGACGGACCTAATTCAAGGGTTAAATCCCCTCCTCCCCTCCAGAGCAGAAATACAAAGCTGTGTCTGATTACTGCAAACTCAGGGGGTAAATGAGGACGAAGAGAGGACGGATGAGATTATCTGCAGATTACGGCGTGAAGTCCCCCCCAGTAAAGAAGCAGCGCACACACGGGCCCCGAGTATGAGACGTGTATGCGCATCTGTAGAGGAGTATGAGACGTGTATGCGAACCTGTAGAGGAGCATGAGACGTGTATGCGCACCTGTAGAGGAGTATGAGACGCGTATGCGCACCTGTAGAGGAGTATGAGACGCGTATGTGCCCCTGTAGAGGAGTATGAGACGTGTATGCGCACCTGTAGAGGAGTATGAGACGTGTATGCGCACCTGTAGAGGAGTATGAGACGCGTATGCGCACCTGTAGAGGAGTATGAGACGCGTATGCGCCCCTGTAGAGGAGTATGAGACGTGTATGCGCACCTGTAGAGGAGTATGAGACGTGTATGCGCACCTGTAGAGGAGTATGAGACGCGTATGCGCACCTGTAGAGGAGTATGAGACGCGTATGCGCACCTGTAGAGGAGTATGAGACGCGTATGTGCACCTGTAGAGGAGTATGAGACGTATATGCACCTGTAGAGGAGTATGAGACGTGTATGTGCACCTGTAGACGAGTATGAGACGTGTATGCGCACCTGTAGAGGAGTATGAGACGTGTATGCGCACCTGTAGAGGAGTATGAGACGTGTATGCGCCCCTGTAGAGGAGTATGAGACGTGTATGCGCACCTGTAGAGGAGTATGAGACGTGTATGCGCACCTGTAGAGGAGTATGAGACGTGTATGCGCACCTGTAGAGGAGTATGAGACGTGTATGCGCACCTGTAGAGGAGTATGAGACGCGTATGCGCACCTGTAGAGGAGTATGAGACGTGTATGCGCCCCTGTAGAGGAGTATGAGACGTGTATGTGCACCTGTAGACGAGTATGAGACGCGTATGCGCACCTGTAGAGGAGTATGAGACGTGTATGCGCCCCTGTAGAGGAGTATGAGACGTGTATGTGCACCTGTAGACGAGTATGAGACGTGTATTTGCTCGATATACATATCTAAGACATGAATGAACCCAATATACATGTATGAGACAAGTATTTGCAGCAGTAAACATGTTTGAGACATGAATCATGAGCATTAGATGTGTATGAGACATTCATGATGAGCAGTAGATATGTAGAAATTATTTATGAGCAGTATAGAAAGTGTATGAGACATGCATGATCAGCAATAGACATGTATAAGATATGTATGATGAACAGATGTGAAAGAGACTTGTATGTGCAGCAGTAGACGTGTATTATGAGTAGTGGACGTGTAAGATACATGTATGATGAGCGGTAGATGTGTAGGACACATGTATGATGAGCAGTAGACGTGTATGTTACATGTATGAGGAACGGTGGACGTGAATGTTGAGCGGTAGACGTGTATGATACGTGTATGATGAGCGGTAGACGTGTATGATGAGCATTAGACGTGTATGATACGTGTATGATGAGCGGTAGACATGTAGGATACGTGTATGATGAGCGGCAGACATGTAGGATACGTGTATGATGAGCGGTAGATGTGTATGATACATGTATGATGAGCGGTAGATGTGTAGGATACGTGTATGATGAGCAGTAGACGTGTAGGATACGTGTATGATGAGCGGTAGATGTGTATGATACATGTATGATGAGCGGTAGACGTGTATGATGAGCGGTAGACGTGTATGATACATGTATGATGAGCGGTAGACGTGTATGCTGAGCGGTAGACGTGTAGGATACATGTATGATGAGCGGTAGACGGGAAGGATACATGTATGATGAGCGGTAGACGTGTATGATGAGCGGTAGACGTGTAAGATACATGTATGATGAGCGGTAGACGTGTAGGATACATGTATGATGAGCGGTAGAAGTGTATGATACATGTATGATGAGCGGTAGACGTGTAGGATACATGTATGATGAGCGGTAGACGTGTATGATGAGCGGGAGACGTGTATGATGAGCGGGAGACGTGTATGATGAGCGGTAGACGTGTATGATGAGCGGGAGACGTGTATGATGAACAGTAGACGTGTATGATGAACAGTAGACGTGTATGATACATGTATGATGAGCGGTAGACGTGTATGATACATGTATGATGAGCGTAAGACGTGTATGATACATGTATGATGAGCGGTAGACGTGTATGATGAGCGGTAGCCGTGTATGATGAGCGGTAGACGTGTATGATGAGCGGTAGACGTGTATGATGAGCGGTAGACGTGTATGATGAGCGGTAGACGTGTATGATGAGCGGTAGACGTGTATGATGAGCGGTAGACGTGTATGAACAGTAGACGTGTATGATGAACGGTAGACGTGTAGGATACATGTATTATGAGAGGTAGACGTCTAGGATACATGTATGATTAGCGGTAGATGTGTATGATGAGCGGTAGACGTGTATGATGAGCGGTAGACGTGTAGGATACATGTATGATGAGCGGTAGACGTGTATAATGAGCGGTAGACGTGTAGGATACATGTATGATGAGCGGTAGACGTGTAGGATACATGTATGATGAGCGGTAGACGTGTATGATGAGCGGTAGATGTGTAGGATACATGTATGATGAGCGGTAGACGTGTAGGATACATGTATGATGAGCGGTAGACGTGTAGGATACATGTATGATGAGCGGTAGACGTGTAGGATGAGCGGGAGACGTGTATGATGAGCGGGAGACGTGTATGATGAGCGGGAGATGTGTATGATGAGCGGGAGACGTGTATGATGAGCGGGAGACGTGTATGATGAGCGGGAGACGTGTATGATGAGCGGGAGACGTGTATGATGAGCGGGAGACGTGTATGATGAGCGGTAGACGTGTATGATGAACGGTAGACGTGTATGATGAACAGTAGACGTGTATGATGAACAGTAGACGTGTATGATACATGTATGATGAGCGGTAGACGTGTATGATACATGTATGATGAGCGGTAGACGTGTAGGATACATTCTTTGACCCGTCTGCGTCCTGATGGGAACGGGTTTTCACCCACCCACCTACCTAGTGAGTATGGCCTTTTTTGTGGTTTTGATGTATGATGAGCGGTAGACGTGTATGATGAGCGGTAGCCGTGTATGATGAGCGGTAGCCGTGTATGATGAGCGGTAGCCGTGTATGATGAGCGGTAGACGTGTATGATGAGCGGTAGACGTGTATGATGAGCGGTAGACGTGTATGAAGAGCGGTAGACGTGTATGAAGAGCGGTAGACGTGTATGATGAACGGTAGACGTGTAGGATACATGTATTATGAGAGGTAGACGTGTAGGATACATGTATGATGAGCGGTAGACGTGTATGATGAGCGGTAGACGTGTAGGATACATGTATGATGAGCGGTAGACGTGTATAATGAGCGGTAGACGTGTAGGATACATGTATGATGAGCGGTAGACGGGAAGGATACATGTATGATGAGCGGTAGACGGGAAGGATACATGTATGATGAGCGGTAGACGTGTATGATGAGCGGTAGACGTGTAGGATACATGTATGATGAGCGGTAGACGTGTATGATACATGTATGATGAGCGGTAGACGTGTATGATACATGTATGATGAGCGGTAGACGTGTATGATACATGTATGATGAGCGGTAGACGTGTATGATGAGCAGTAGACGTGTATGATGAACGGTAGACGTGTAGGATACATGTATGATGAGGTAGACGTGTAGGATACATGTATGATGAGCGGTAGACGTGTATGATGAGCGGTAGACGTGTATGATACATGTATGATGAGCGGTAGACGTGCATGATGAGCGGTAGCCGTGTATGATGAGCGGTAGCCGTGTATGATGAGCGGTAGCCGTGTATGATGAGCGGTAGCCGTGTATAAACAGTAGACGTGTATGATGAACGGTAGACGTGTAGGATACATGTATGATGAGAGGTAGACGTGTAGGATACATGTATGATGAGCGGTAGACGTGTAGGATACATGTATGATGAGCGGTAGACGTGTAGGATACATGTATGATGAGCGGTAGACGTGTAGGATACATGTATGATGAGCGGTAGACGTGTATGATACATGTATAATGAGCGGTAGACGTGTATGATACATGTATGATGAGCGGTAGATGTGTATGATACATGTATGATGAGCGGTAGACGTGTAGGATACGTGTATGATGAGCGGTAGACGTGTATGATGAGCGGTAGACGTGTATGATGAGCGGTAGACGTGTATGAACAGTAGACGTGTATGATGAACGGTAGACGTGTAGGATACATGTATGATGAGCGGTAGACGTGTAGGATGAGCGGTAGACGTGTAGGATACATGTATGATGAGCGGAAGACGTGTAGGATACATGTATGATGAGCGGTAGACGTGTATGATACATGTATGATGAGCGGTAGACGTGTAGGATACATGTATGATGAGCGGTAGACGTGTAGGATACATGTATGAGCGGTAGACGTGTATGATGAACAGTAGACGTGTATGATGAACGGTAGACGTGTAGGATACATGTATGATGAGCGGTAGACGTGTAGGATACATGTATGATGAGCGGTAGACGTGTATGATGAACAGTAGAAGTGTATGATGAACGGTAGACGTGTAGGATACATGTATGATGAGAGGTAGATGTGTATGATTAACGGTAGACGTGTATGATGAGCGGTAGACGTGTAAGATACATTTATGATGAGCGGTAGACGTGCATGATGAGCGGTAGACGTGTATGATGAGCGGTAGACGTGTATGATGAGCGGTAGACGTGTATGATGAGAGGTAGACGTGTATGATGAGCGGTAGCCGTGTATGATGAGCGGTAGACGTGTATGATGAGCGGTAGACGTGTATGATGAGCGGTAGACGTGTATGAAGAGCGGTAGACGTGTATGAAGAGCGGTAGACGTGTATGATGAACGGTAGACGTGTAGGATACATGTATTATGAGAGGTAGACGTGTAGGATACATGTATGATGAGCGGTAGATGTGTATGATGAGCGGTAGACGTGTATGATGAGCGGTAGACGTGTAGGATACATGTATGATGAGCGGTAGACGTGTATAATGAGCGGTAGACGTGTAGGATACATGTATGATGAGCGGTAGACGGGAAGGATACATGTATGATGAGCGGTAGACGGGAAGGATACATGTATGATGAGCGGTAGACGTGTATGATGAGCGGTAGACGTGTAGGATACATGTATGATGAGCGGTAGACGTGTATGATACATGTATGATGAGCGGTAGACGTGTATGATGAGCAGTAGACGTGTATGATGAACGGTAGACGTGTAGGATACATGTATGATGAGGTAGACGTGTAGGATACATGTATGATGAGCGGTAGACGTGTATGATGAGCGGTAGACGTGTATGATACATGTATGATGAGCGGTAGACGTGCATGATGAGCGGTAGCCGTGCATGATGAGCGGTAGCCGTGTATGATGAGCGGTAGCCGTGTATGATGAGCGGTAGCCGTGTATGATGAGCGGTAGCCGTGTATGATGAGCGGTAGCCGTGTATGATGAGCGGTAGCCGTGTATAAACAGTAGACGTGTATGATGAACGGTAGACGTGTAGGATACATGTATGATGAGAGGTAGACGTGTAGGATGCATGTATGATGAGCGGTAGACGTGTAGGATACATGTATGATGAGCGGTAGACGTGTAGGATACATGTATGATGAGCGGTAGACGTGTATGATACATGTATGATGAGCGGTAGACGTGTATGATGAGCGGTAGACGTGTATGAACAGTAGACGTGTATGATGAACGGTAGACGTGTAGGATACATGTATGATGAGCGGTAGACGTGTAGGATGAGCGGTAGACGTGTAGGATACATGTATGATGAGCGGTAGACGTGTAGGATACATGTATGATGAGCGGTAGACGTGTATGATACATGTATGATGAGCGGTAGACGTGTAGGATACATGTATGATGAGCGGTAGACGTGTAGGATACATGTATGAGCGGTAGACGTGTATGATGAACAGTAGACGTGTATGATGAACGGTAGACGTGTAGGATACATGTATGATGAGCGGTAGACGTGTAGGATACATGTATGATGAGCGGTAGACGTGTATGATGAACAGTAGAAGTGTATGATGAACGGTAGACGTGTAGGATACATGTATGATGAGAGGTAGATGTGTATGATTAACGGTAGACGTGTATGATGAGCGGTAGACGTGTAAGATACATTTATGATGAGCGGTAGACGTGCATGATGAACGGTAGACGTGTATGATGAGCGGTAGACGTGTATGATGAGCGGTAGACGTGTATGATGAGCGGTAGACGTGTATGATGAGCGGTAGACGTGTATGATGAGGGGTAGACGTGTATGATGAGCGGTAGACGTGTAGAATACATGTATGATGAGCGGTAGACGTGTATGATGAGCGGTAGACGTGTATGATGAGCGGTAGACGTGTATGATGAGCGGTAGACGTGTAGGATACATGTATGATGAGCGGTAGACGTGTAGGATACATGTATGATGAGCGGTAGACGTGTAGGATGAGCGGAACACGTGTAGGATACATGTATGATGAGCGGTAGACGTGTATGATGAGCGGTAGACGTGTAGGATACATGTATGATGAGCTGTAGACGGGAAGGATACATGTATGATGAGCGGTAGACGTGTATGATGAGCTGTAGACGTGTATGATGAGCGGTAGACGTGTATGATGAGCGGTAGACGTGTAGGATACATGTATGATGAGCGGTAGACGTGTATGATGAGCGGTAGACGTGTAGGATACATGTATGATGAGCGGTAGACGTGTAGGATGAGCGGAACACGTGTAGGATACATGTATGATGAGCGGTAGACGTGTATGATGAGCGGTAGACGTGTAGGATACATGTATGATGAGCTGTAGACGGGAAGGATACATGTATGATGAGCGGTAGACGTGTATGATGAGCTGTAGACGTGTATGATGAGCGGTAGACGTGTATGATGAGCGGTAGACGTGTAGGATACATGTATGATGAGCGGTAGACGTGTATGACGAGCGGTAGACGTGTAGGATACATGTATGACGAGCGGTAGACGTGTATGACGAGCGGTAGACGTGTAGGATACGTGTATGACGAGCGGTAGACGTGTATGACGAGCGGTAGACGTGTATGACGAGCGGTAGACGTGTATGACGAGCGGTAGACGTGTATGACGAGCGGTAGACGTGTATGACGAGCGGTAGACGTGTATGACGAGCGGTAGACGTGTATGACGAGCGGTAGACGTGTATGACGAGCGGTAGACGTGTATGACGAGCGGTAGACGTGTATGACGAGCGGTAGACGTGTATGACGAGCGGTAGACGTGTATGACGAGCGGTAGACGTGTATGACGAGCGGTAGACGTGTATGACGAGCGGTAGACGTGTATGATGAGCGGTAGACGTGTATGATGAGCGGTAGACGTGTAGAATACATGTATGATGAGCGGTAGACGTGTAGAATACATGTATGATGAGCGGTAGACGTGTATGATGAGCGGTAGACGTGTAGGATACATGTATGATGAGCGGTAGACGTGTAGGATACATGTATGATGAGCGGTAGACGTGTAGGATGAGCGGAACACGTGTAGGATACATGTATGATGAGCGGTAGACGTGTATGATGAGCGGTAGACGTGTAGGATACATGTATGATGAGCGGTAGACGTGTATGGTGAGCGGTAGACGTGTATGATGAGCGGTAGACGTGTATGATGAGCGGTAGACGTGTAGGATACATGTATGATGAGCGGTAGACGTGTATGACGAGCGGTAGACGTGTAGGATACGTGTATGACGAGCGGTAGACGTGTATGACGAGCGGTAGACGTGTATGACGAGCGGTAGACGTGTATGACGAGCGGTAGACGTGTATGACGAGCGGTAGACGTGTATGACGAGCGGTAGACGTGTATGACGAGCGGTAGACGTGTATGACGAGCGGTAGACGTGTATGACGAGCGGTAGACGTGTATGACGAGCGGTAGCCGTGTATGACGAGCGGTAGCCGTGTATGATGAGCGGTAGACGTGTATGATGAACGGTAGACGTGTAGGATACATGCATGATGGGCGGTAGACGTGCATGATGGGCGGTAGACGTGCATGATGAACGGTAGACGTGCATGATGAGCGGTAGACGTGTATGATGAGCGGTAGACGTGTATGATGAGCGGTAGACGTGTATGACGAGCGGTAGACGTGTATGACGAGCGGTAGACGTGTATGACGAGCGGTAGACGTGTATGACGAGCGGTAGACGTGTATGACGAGCGGTAGACGTGTATGACGAGCGGTAGACGTGTATGACGAGCGGTAGACGTGTATGACGAGCGGTAGACGTGTATGACGAAAGGTAGACGTGTAGGATATAACATATAAATAATAGCAGGCTCGGGTAACATGTGCACCACAGACAGTGCTGTACATCTCCCTCCATTAGATGAGGGATGGGATCGGCAGCGTGTCGGGATGGGATCGGCAGCGTGTCGGGATGGGATCGGCAGCGTGTCGGGATGGTCGGTTGGACAGATCTATGGGAATAAGACTAAACATGAAGCCCCCTGGGGGTAGAGGGTGTGATGGGGAGGGCACAGCCGGCGACTGCTCACCCCATTTAACCCCGCACATCACCACCAGCTACAGGTGCCCTGATCAACGCCGCTGCCGGACTGCATGAGGGTGGAAGCGGCTGCCAGCGGTGAGGGGCATCGCCGCTAGAGAAGCCCGGGCAGCCGTCAGGGGGGCTCAGGATGAGGCACTGCATGGAGGGGGTCACACACAACGCCCCCGTGCCTCCCATATCTGCACTGATGCCAGGCCTGTGCCAGCTCTGAAGGGCAGACATGGCAGCGAGGACAGCAGCCGGGCACTGAGGACATGAAATGTCGGGGTACAGTCCCCCTCCTGTACTCACCCTGGGCAGGTCGGTGTCCGCGGATGGGGGGTCCTGTCCCTCCTTCTCCTGCCTGTGTCCCCCTCACTCCTCGTCTGTGTCCCCCCCGGGCTGCTGCTGCCTCTGCCGCCTCCTCCTCCTCCCTGATCAGTGCGGCAGCCGGCAGCACGACGCCGGGTCCTAGAGACCGCCGCTCATAATCGCTATACACACTAATACACACTGATAATACATATAATAATACATAACACATAATAATATATAACACATAATAATATATAATACATAACACACAATATATAACACATAATATATAACACACAATATATAACACATAATATATAACACATAATAATATATAACACACAATATATAACACATAATATATAACACACAATATATAACACACAATATATAACACATAATATATAACACACAATATATAACACATAATATATAACACATAATATATAACACACAATATATAACACACAATATATAACACATAATATATAACACACAATATATAACACACAATATATAACACATAATATATAACACACAATATATAACACACAATATATAACACATAATATATAACACACAATATATAACACACAATATATAACACATAATATATAACACACAATATATAACACACAATATATAACACATAATAATATATAATACATAACACACAATACATAACACACAATATATAACACACAATATATAACACACAATATATAACACACAATATATAACACATAATAATATATAGTACACAATATATAACACATAATAATACATAACACATAATAATATATAACACACAATATATAACACATAATATATAACACACAATATATAACACACAATATATAACACACAATATATAACACATAATAATACATAACACACAATATATAACACACAATATATAACACATAATATATAACACATAATATATAACACATAATAATATATAACACACAATATATAACACATAATATATAACACACAATATATAACACACAATATATAACACACAATATATAACACATAATATATAACACATAATAATATATAACACACAATATATAACACATAATAATACATAACACACAATACATAACACATAATAATATATAACACACAATATATAACACACAATATATAACACACAATATATAACACATAATAATACATAACACATAATAATATATAACACATAATATATAACACATAATAATATATAACACACAATATATAACACACAATATATAACACACAATATATAACACACAATATATAACACACAATATATAACACATAATATATAACACATAATAATATATAACACACAATATATAACACATAATAATACATAACACACAATACATAACACATAATAATATATAACACACAATATATAACACACAATATATAACACACAATATATAACACATAATAATACATAACACATAATAATATATAACACATAATAATACATAACACATAATATATAACACATAATATATAACACACAATATATAACACATAATAATGTATAGTACACAATATATAACACATAATAATATATAATACATAATAATACATAACACATAATAATATATAACACACAATATATAACACATAATAATATATAACACATAATAATATATAACACACAATATATAACACATAATAATACATAACACATAATAATATATAACACACAATATATAACACATAATAATACATAACACATAATAATATATAACACACAATATATAACACACAATATATAACACAATATATAACACATAATAATATATAATACATAATAATACATAACACATAATAATATATAACACACAATATATAACACATAATAATATATAACACATAATAATACATAACACATAATAATATATAACACATAATAATATATAACACATAATATATAACACATAATAATACATAACACATAATAATATATAACACACAATATATAACACATAATAATATATAACACATAATAATACATAACACATAATAATATATAACACACAATATATAACACACAATATATAACACAATATATAACACATAATAATATATAACACACAATATATAACACATAATAATATATAACACACAATATATAACACATAATAATACATAACACATAATAATATATAACACACAATATATAACACATAATAATACATAACACATAATAATATATAACACACAATATATAACACATAATAATATATAACACACAATATATAACACATAATAATATATAACACACAATATATAACACATAATAATATATAACACACAATATATAACACATAATAATACATAACACATAATAATATATAACACACAATATATAACACACAATATATAACACACAATATATAACACCTAATAATATAAAACACACAATATATAACACATAATAATACATAACACATAATAATATAAAACACACAATATATAACACATAATATATAACACATAATAATACATAACACACAATATATAACACACAATAATATATAATACACAATATATAACACATAATAATACATAACACACAATAATATATAACACATAATAATATATAACACATAATAATACATAACACATAATAATATATAACACATAATAATATATAACACATAATAATATAAAACACATAATAATACACTGTACATAATATATAACAGTCATACACTGTACATAATATATAACAGTCATACACTGTACATAATATATAACAGTCATACACTGTACATAATATATAACAGTCATACACTGTACATAATATATAACAGTCATACACTGTACATAATACATAACAGTCATACACTGTACATAATATATAACAGTCATGCACTGTACATAATATATAACAGTCATACACTGTACACAATACATAACAGTCATATACTGTACAAAATATATAACAGTCATACACTGTACATAATATATAACAGTCATACACTGTACATAATATATAACAGTCATACACTGTACATAATATATAACAGTCATACACTGTACATAATACATAACAGTCATACACTGTACATAATATATAACAGTCATGCACTGTACATAATATATAACAGTCATACACTGTACACAATACATAACAGTCATATACTGTACAAAATATATAACAGTCATACACTGTACATAATATATAACAGTCATACACTGTACTTAATACATAACAGTCATACACTGTACATAATACATAACAGTCATACACTGTACATAATATATAACAGTCATACACTGTACACAATACATAACAGTCATACACTGTACATAATACATAACAGTCATACACTGTACACAATACATAACAGTCATACACTGTACATAATACATAACAGTCATACACTGTACATAATATATAACAGACATACACTGTACATAATATATAACAGTCATACACTGTACACAATACATAACAGTCATATACTGTACATAATATATAACAGTCATACACTGTACATAATACATAACAGTCATACACTGTACATAATATATAACAGTCATACACTGTACATAATATATAACAGTCATACACTGTACATAATATATAACAGTCATACACTGTACATAATATATAACAGTCATACACTGTACATAATACATAACAGTCATACACTGTACATAATATATAGTACATAGTCATACATAACAGTCATACACTGTACACAATACATAACAGTCATACACTGTACATAATACATAACAGTCATACACTGTACATAATATATAACAGTCATACACTGTACATAATACATAACAGTCATACACTGTACATAATACATAACAGTCATACACTGTACATAATACATAACAGTCATACACTGTACATAATATATAACAGTCATACACTGTACATAATACATAACAGTCATACACTGTACACAATACATAACAGTCATACACTGTACACAATGCATAACAGTCATACACTGTACATAATATATAACAGTCATACACTGTACATAATACATAACAGTCATACACTGTACATAATACATAACAGTCGTACACTGTACATAATACATAACAGTCATACACTGTACATAATACATAACAGTCGTACACTGTACACAATACATAACAGTCATACACTGTACATAATACATAACAGTCATACACTGTACACAATACATAACAGTCATACACTGTACATAATATATAACAGTCATACACTGTACATAATACATAACAGTCATACACTGTACATAATATATAACAGTCATACACTGTACATAATACATAACAGTCATACACTGTACATAATATATAACAGTCATACACTGTACACAATACATAACAGTCATACACTGTACACAATACATAACAGTCATACACTGTACACAATATATAACAGTCATACACTGTACACAATACATAACAGTCATACACTGTACACAATATATAACAGTCATACACTGTACATAATATATAACAGTCATACACTGTACATAATACATAACAGTCATACACTGTACACAATACATAACAGTCATACACTGTACATAATATATAACAGTCATACACTGTACATAATACATAACAGTCATACACTGTACATAATATATAACAGTCATACACTGTACACAATACATAACAGTCATACACTGTACATAATACATAACAGTCATACACTGTACACAATACATAACAGTCATACACTGTACATAATATATAACAGTCATACACTGTACATAATACATAACAGTCATACACTGTACATAATACATAACAGTCATACACTGTACATAATATATAACAGTCATACACTGTACATAATACATAACAGTCATACACTGTACATAATATATAACAGTCATACACTGTACATAATATATAACAGTCATACACTGTACACAATACATAACAGTCATACACTGTACATAATATATAACAGTCATACACTGTACACAATACATAACAGTCATACACTGTACACAATACATAACAGTCATACACTGTACATAATACATAACAGTCATACACTGTACATAATATATAGTACATAGTCATACATAACAGTCATACACTGTACATAATACATAACAGTCATACACTGTACATAATACATAACAGTCATACACTGTACATAATATATAACAGTCATACACTGTACATAATATATAACAGTCATACACTGTACACAATACATAACAGTCATACACTGTACATAATATATAACAGTCATACACTGTACACAATACATAACAGTCATACACTGTACATAATATATAACAGTCATACACTGTACATAATACATAACAGTCATACACTGTACATAATACATAACAGTCATACACTGTACATAATATATAACAGTCATACACTGTACATAATATATAACAGTCATACACTGTACACAATACATAACAGTCATACACTGTACATAATATATAACAGTCATACACTGTACACAATACATAACAGTCATACACTGTACACAATACATAACAGTCATACACTGTACATAATACATAACAGTCATACACTGTACATAATATATAGTACATAGTCATACATAACAGTCATACACTGTACATAATACATAATAGTCATACACTGTACACAATACATAACAGTCATACACTGTACACAATACATAACAGTCATACACTGTACATAATACATAACAGTCATACACTGTACATAATATATAGTACATAGTCATACACTGTACATAATATATATAACAGTCATACATAACAGTCATACACTGTACACAATACATAACAGTCATACACTGTACATAATATATAACAGTCATACACTGTACATAATACATAAGAGTCATACACTGTACATAATACATAACAGTCATACACTGTACATAATACATAACAGTCATACACTGTACATAATACATAACAGTCATACACTGTACATAATACATAACAGTCATACACTGTACATAATATATAACAGTCATACACTGTACATAATATATAACAGTCATACACTGTACATAATACATAACAGTCATACACTGTACACAATACATAACAGTCATACACTGTACATAATACATAACAGTCATACACTGTACACAATACATAACAGTCATACACTGTACACAATACATAACAGTCATACACTGTACATAATACATAACAGTCATACACTGTACATAATACATAACAGTCATACACTGTACATAATATATAACAGTCATACACTCTACACAATATATAACAGTCATACACTGTACACAATACATAACAGTCATACACTGTACATAATATATAACAGTCATACACTGTACATAATACATAACAGTCATACACTGTACACAATACATAACAGTCATACACTGTACACAATACATAACAGTCATACACTGTACATAATAAATAACAGTCATACACTGTACATAATACATAACAGTCATACACTGTACATAATATATAGTACATAGTCATACACTGTACATAATATATATAACAGTCATACATAACAGTCATACACTGTACACAATACATAACAGTCATACACTGTACATAATACATAACAGTCATACACTGTACATAATATATAGTACATAGTCATACATAAGTCATACACTGTACACAATACATAACAGTCATACACCGTACATAATACATAACAGTCATACACTGTACACAATACATAACAGTCATACACTGTACACAATACATAACAGTCATACACTGTACATAATACATAACAGTCATACACTGTACATAATACATAACAGTCATACACTGTACATAATATATAACAGTCATACACTCTACACAATATATAACAGTCATACACTGTACACAATACATAACAGTCATACACTGTACACAATACATAACAGTCATACACCGTACATAATACATAACAGTCATACACTGTACATAATACATAACAGTCATACACTGTACATAATACATAACAGTCATACACTGTACATAATACATAACAGTCATACACTGTACACAATACATAACAGTCATACACTGTACATAATACATAACAGTCATACACTGTACACAATACATAACAGTCATACACTGTACACAATACATAACAGTCATACACTGTACACAATACATAACAGTCATACACTGTACATAATACATAACAGTCATACACTGTACATAATATATAACAGTCATACACTGTACACAATACATAACAGTCATACACTGTACATAATATATAACAGTCATACACTGTACATAATACATAACAGTCATACACTGTACATAATATATAACAGTCATACACTGTACATAATACATAACAGTCATACACTGTACATAATACATAACAGTCATACACTGTACATAATACATAACAGTCATACACTGTACATAATATATAACAGTCATACACTGTACACAATACATAACAGTCATACACTGTACATAATATATAACAGTCATACACTGTACATAATACATAACAGTCATACACTGTACATAATACATAACAGTCATACACTGTACATAATACATAACAGTCATACACTGTACATAATACATAACAGTCATACACTGTACACAATACATAACAGTCATACACTGTACATAATACATAACAGTCATACACTGTACACAATACATAACAGTCATACACTGTACATAATATATAACAGTCATACACTGTACATAATACATAACAGTCATACACTGTACATAATATATAACAGTCATACACTGTACATAATACATAACAGTCATACACTGTACATAATATATAACAGTCATACACTGTACACAATACATAACAGTCATACACTGTACACAATACATAACAGTCATACACTGTACACAATATATAACAGTCATACACTGTACACAATACATAACAGTCATACACTGTACACAATATATAACAGTCATACACTGTACATAATACATAACAGTCATACACTGTACATAATACATAACAGTCATACACTGTACACAATACATAACAGTCATACACTGTACATAATATATAACAGTCATACACTGTACATAATACATAACAGTCATACACTGTACATAATACATAACAGTCATACACTGTACACAATATATAACAGTCATACACTGTACACAATACATAACAGTCATACACTGTACATAATACATAACAGTCATACACTGTACATAATACATAACAGTCATACACTGTACATAATATATAACAGTCATACACTGTACATAATATATAGTACATAGTCATACACTGTACATAATATATATAACAGTCATATATAACAGTCATACACTGTACACAATACATAACAGTCATACACTGTACATAATACATAACAGTCATACACTGTACATAATATATAGTACATAGTCATACATAACAGTCATACACTGTACATAATACATAACAGTCATACACTGTACATAATATATAACAGTCATACACTGTACGTAATATATAACAGTCATACACTGTACGTAATATATAACAGTCATACACTGTACATAATATATAACAGTCATACACTGTACATAATATATAACAGTCATACACTGTACATAATATATAACAGTCATACACTGTACACAATACATAACAGTCATACACTGTACATAATACATAACAGTCATACACTGTACATAATATATAACAGTCATACACTGTACGTAATATATAACAGTCATACACTGTACATAATATATAACAGTCATACACTGTACATAATATATAACAGTCATACACTGTACATAATATATAACAGTCATACACTGTACATAATATATAACAGTCATACACTGTACACAATACATAACAGTCATACACTGTACATAATATATAACAGTCATACACTGTACATATTATATAGTACATAGTCATACACTGTACATAATACATAACAGTCATACACTGTACACAATACATAACAGTCATACACTGTACACAATACATAACAGTCATACACTGTACATAATATATAGTACATAGTCATACATAACAGTCATACACTGTACATAATATATAGTACATAGTCATACATAACAGTCATACACTGTACATAATATATAGTACATAGTCATACACTGTACATAATATATATAACAGTCATACATAACAGTCATACACTGTACACAGTCATACATAACAGTCATACACTGTACATAATACATAAGTCATACACTGTACATAATATATAGTACATAGTCATACATAAGTCATACACTGTACACAATACATAACAGTCATACACTGTACATAATACATAACAGTCATACACTGTACATAATATATAACAGTCATACACTGTACATAATACATAACAGTCATACACTGTACATAATACATAACAGTCATACACTGTACATAATATATAACAGTCATACACTGTACATAATATATAACAGTCATACACTGTACATAATATATAGTACATAGTCATACATAACAGTCATACACTGTACATAATACATAACAGTCATACACTGTACATAATACATAACAGTCATACACTGTACATAATACATAACAGTCATACACTGTACGTAATATATAACAGTCATACACTGTACACAATACATAACAGTCATACACTGTGCATAATATATAACAGTCATACACTGTACATAATACATAACAGTCATACACTGTACATAATACATAACAGTCATACACTGTACATAATATATAACAGTCATACACTGTACATAATATATAACAGTCATACAATGTACACAATACATAACAGTCATACACTGTACATAATACATAAGTCATACACTTTACATAATATATAACAGTCATACAATGTACATAATACATAAGTCATACACTTTACATAATATATAACAGTCATACAATGTACACAATACATAACAGTCATACACTGTACATAATATATAACAGTCATACACTGTACATAATATATAACAGTCATACACTGTACATAATACATAACAGTCATACACTGTACACAATACATAACAGTCATACACTGTACACAATACATAACAGTCATACACTGTACATAATACATAACAGTCATACACTGTACATAATATATAGTACATAGTCATACACTGTACATAATATATAACAGTCATACACTGTACATAATACATAACAGTCATACACTGTACATAATATATAACAGTCATACACTGTACATAATGTATAACAGTCATACACTGTACATAATATATAACAGTCATACACTGTACATAATACATAACAGTCATACACTGTACATAATACATAACAGTCATACACTGTACACAATACATAACAGTCATACACTGTACATAATATATAACAGTCATACACTGTACATAATATATAGTACATAGTCATACACTGTACATAATACATAACAGTCATACACTGTACACAATACATAACAGTCATACACTGTACATAATACATAACAGTCATACACTGTACATAATACATAACAGTCATACACTGTACATAATACATAACAGTCATACACTGTACATAATATATAACAGTCATACACTGTACATAATATATAACAGTCATACACTGTACATAATACATAACAGTCATACACTGTACACAATACATAACAGTCATACACTGTACATAATATATAACAGTCATACACTGTACATAATATATAACAGTCATACACTGTACATAATATATAACAGTCATACACTGTACACAATACATAACAGTCATACACTGTACATAATACATAACAGTCATACACTGTACATAATACATAACAGTCATACACTGTACATAATACATAACAGTCATACACTGTACACAATACATAACAGTCATACACTGTACATAATACATAACAGTCATACACTGTACATAATACATAACAGTCATACACTGTACATAATATATAACAGTCATACACTGTACATAATATATAACAGTCATACACTGTACACAATACATAACAGTCATACACTGTACACAATACATAACAGTCATACACTGTACATAATACATAACAGTCATACACTGTACATAATACATAACAGTCATACACTGTACACAATACATAACAGTCATACACTGTACATAATACATAACAGTCATACACTGTACATAATATATAGTACATAGTCATACATAACAGTCATACACTGTACATAATATATAGTACATAGTCATACATAACAGTCATACACTGTACATAATACATAACAGTCATACACTGTACATAATACATAACAGTCATACACTGTACATAATACATAACAGTCATACACTGTACATAATATATAACAGTCATACACTGTACACAATACATAACAGTCATACACTGTACACAATACATAACAGTCATACACTGTACATAATATATAGTACATAGTCATACATAACAGTCATACACTGTACATAATACATAACAGTCATACACTGTACATAATATATAACAGTCATACACTGTACATAATATATAGTACATAGTCATACACTGTACATAATACATAACAGTCATACACTGTACATAATATATAACAGTCATACACTGTACACAATACATAACAGTCATACACTGTACATAATACATAACAGTCATACACTGTACACAATACATAACAGTCATACACTGTACATAATACATAACAGTCATACACTGTACATAATATATAACAGTCATACACTGTACATAATACATAACAGTCATACACTGTACATAATATATAGTACATAGTCATACATAACAGTCATACACTGTACATAATACATAACAGTCATACACTGTACATAATACATAACAGTCATATACTGTACATAATATATAACAGTCATACACTGTACACAATACATAACAGTCATACACTGTACACAATACATAACAGTCATACACTGTACACAATACATAACAGTCATACACTGTACACAATACATAACAGTCATACACTGAACATAATACATAACAGTCATACACTGTACATAATACATAACAGTCATACACTGTACATAATACATAACAGTCATACACTGTGCATAATATATAACAGTCATACACTGTACACAATACATAACAGTCATACACTGTACATAATATATAACAGTCATACACTGTACATAATATATAGTACACAGTCATACATAACAGTCATACACTGTACATAATATATAACAGTCATACACTGTACACAATACATAACAGTCATACACTGTACGTAATACATAACAGTCATACACTGTACATAATACATAACAGTCATACACTGTACATAATACATAACAGTCATACACTGTACACAATACATAACAGTCATACACTGTACATAATACATAACAGTCATACACTGTACATAATACATAACAGTCATACACTGTACACAATACATAAAAGTCATATACTGTACATAATACATAACAGTCATACACTGTACACAATACATAACAGTCATACACTGTACACAATACATAACAGTCATACACTGTACATAATACATAACAGTCATACACTGTACATAATATATAGTACATAGTCATACATAACAGTCATACACTGTACATAATACATAACAGTCATACACTGTACATAATATATAACAGTCATACACTGTACATAATATATAGTACATAGTCATACATAACAGTCATACACTGTACATAATATATAACAGTCATACACTGTACATAATATATAACAGTCATACACTGTACATAATATATAACAGTCATACACTGTACATAATATATAACAGTCATACACTGTACATAATATATAGTACATAGTCATACACTGTACACAATACATAACAGTCATACACTGTACACAATACATAACAGTCATACACTGTACATAATACATAATAGTCATACACTGTACATAATACATAACAGTCATACACTGTACACAATACATAACAGTCATACACTGTACACAATATATAACAGTCATGCACTGTACATAATATATAACAGTCATACACTGTACACAATACATAACAGTCATACACTGTACATAATATATAACAGTCATACACTGTACATAATATATAACAGTCATACACTGTACATAATACATAACAGTCATACACTGTACATAATACATAACAGTCATACACTGTACATAATACATAACAGTCATACACTGTACATAATACATAACAGTCATACACTGTACATAATACATAACAGTCATACACTGTACATAATACATAAGTCATACACTGTACATAATATATAACAGTCATACACTGTACACAATACATAACAGTCATACACTGTACATAATACATAACAGTCATAAACTGTACATAATACATAACAGTCATACACTGTACATAATACATAACAGTCATACACTGTACATAATATATAACAGTCATACACTGTACATAATATATAGTACATAGTCATACATAACAGTCATACACTGTACATAATATATAACAGTCATACACTGTACATAATACATAACAGTCATACACTGTACATAATATATAGTACATAGTCATACATAACAGTCATACACTGTACATAATATATAACAGTCATACACTGTACATAATATATAACAGTCATACACTGTACATAATACATAACAGTCATACACTGTACATAATACATAACAGTCATACACTGTACATAATACATAACAGTCATACACTGTACATAATATATAACAGTCATACACTGTACACAATACATAACAGTCATACACTGTACACAATACATAACAGTCATACACTGTACACAATACATAACAGTCATACACCGTACATAATATATAGTACATAGTCATACATAACAGTCATACACTGTACATAATATATAACAGTCATACACTGTACATAATACATAACAGTCATACACTGTACACAATACATAACAGTCATACACTGTACATAATATATAACAGTCATACACTGTACATAATACATAACAGTCATACACTGTACATAATATATAACAGTCATACACTGTACATAATACATAACAGTCATACACTGTACACAATACATAACAGTCATACACTGTACATAATACATAACAGTCATACACTGTACATAATATATAACAGTCATACATTGTACATAATATATAGTACATAGTCATACATAACAGTCATACACTGTACATAATACATAACAGTCATACACTGTACATAATACATAACAGTCATACACTGTACATAATACATAACAGTCATACACTGTACATAATATATAACAGTCATACACTGTACATAATACATAACAGTCATACACTGTACATAATACATAACAGTCATACACTGTACATAATACATAACAGTCATACACTGTACATAATATATAACAGTCATACACTGTACACAATACATAACAGTCATACACTGTACATAACACATAACAGTCATAAACTGTACATAATACATAACAGTCATACACTGTACACAATACATAACAGTCATACACTGTACATAATACATAACAGTCATACACTGTACATAATATATAACAGTCATACACTGTACATAATATATAGTACATAGTCATACATAACAGTCATACACTGTACATAATATATAACAGTCATACACTGTACATAATACATAACAGTCATACACTGTACATAATATATAACAGTCATACACTGTACATAATATATAACAGTCATACACTGTACATAATTTATAACAGTCATACACTGTACATAATACATAACAGTCATACACTGTACATAATATATAACAGTCATACACTGTACATAATATATAACAGTCATACACTGTACATAATATATAACAGTCATACACTGTACATAATATATAACAGTCATACACTGTACATAATACATAACAGTCATACACTGTACATAATATATAGTACATAGTCATACATAACAGTCATACACTGTACACAATACATAACAGTCATACACTGTACATAATACATAACAGTCATACACTGTACATAATATATAACAGTCATACACTGTACACAATACATAACAGTCATACACTGTACATAATATATAACAGTCATACACTGTACATAATACATAACAGTCATACACTGTACATAATATATAACAGTCATACACTGTACATAATACATAACAGTCATACACTGTACATAATACATAACAGTCATACACTGTACATAATACATAACAGTCATACACTGTACATAATATATAACAGTCATACACTGTACACAATACATAACAGTCATACACTGTACACAATACATAACAGTCATACACTGTACATAATATATAACAGTCATACACTGTACATAATACATAACAGTCATACACTGTACATAATACATAACAGTCATACACTGTACATAATACATAACAGTCATACACTGTACATAATACATAACAGTCATACACTGTACACAATACATAACAGTCATACACTGTACATAATACATAACAGTCATACACTGTACACAATACATAACAGTCATACACTGTACATAATATATAACAGTCATACACTGTACATAATACATAACAGTCATACACTGTACATAATACATAACAGTCATACACTGTACATAATACATAACAGTCATACACTGTACATAATATATAACAGTCATACACTGTACATAATACATAACAGTCATACACTGTACATAATATATAACAGTCATACACTGTACACAATACATAACAGTCATACACTGTACACAATACATAACAGTCATACACTGTACACAATATATAACAGTCATACACTGTACACAATACATAACAGTCATACACTGTACACAATATATAACAGTCATACACTGTACATAATACATAACAGTCATACACTGTACATAATACATAACAGTCATACACTGTACACAATACATAACAGTCATACACTGTACATAATATATAACAGTCATACACTGTACATAATACATAACAGTCATACACTGTACATAATACATAACAGTCATACACTGTACACAATATATAACAGTCATACACTGTACACAATACATAACAGTCATACACTGTACATAATACATAACAGTCATACACTGTACATAATACATAACAGTCATACACTGTACATAATATATAACAGTCATACACTGTACATAATATATAGTACATAGTCATACACTGTACATAATATATATAACAGTCATATATAACAGTCATACACTGTACACAATACATAACAGTCATACACTGTACATAATACATAACAGTCATACACTGTACATAATATATAGTACATAGTCATACATAACAGTCATACACTGTACATAATACATAACAGTCATACACTGTACATAATATATAACAGTCATACACTGTACGTAATATATAACAGTCATACACTGTACATAATATATAACAGTCATACACTGTACATAATATATAACAGTCATACACTGTACATAATATATAACAGTCATACACTGTACATAATATATAACAGTCATACACTGTACACAATACATAACAGTCATACACTGTACATAATACATAACAGTCATACACTGTACATAATATATAACAGTCATACACTGTACGTAATATATAACAGTCATACACTGTACATAATATATAACAGTCATACACTGTACATAATATATAACAGTCATACACTGTACATAATATATAACAGTCATACACTGTACATAATATATAACAGTCATACACTGTACACAATACATAACAGTCATACACTGTACATAATATATAACAGTCATACACTGTACATATTATATAGTACATAGTCATACACTGTACATAATACATAACAGTCATACACTGTACACAATACATAACAGTCATACACTGTACACAATACATAACAGTCATACACTGTACATAATATATAGTACATAGTCATACATAACAGTCATACACTGTACATAATATATAGTACATAGTCATACATAACAGTCATACACTGTACATAATATATAGTACATAGTCATACACTGTACATAATATATATAACAGTCATACATAACAGTCATACACTGTACACAGTCATACATAACAGTCATACACTGTACATAATACATAAGTCATACACTGTACATAATATATAGTACATAGTCATACATAAGTCATACACTGTACACAATACATAACAGTCATACACTGTACATAATACATAACAGTCATACACTGTACATAATATATAACAGTCATACACTGTACATAATACATAACAGTCATACACTGTACATAATACATAACAGTCATACACTGTACATAATATATAACAGTCATACACTGTACATAATATATAACAGTCATACACTGTACATAATATATAGTACATAGTCATACATAACAGTCATACACTGTACATAATACATAACAGTCATACACTGTACATAATACATAACAGTCATACACTGTACATAATACATAACAGTCATACACTGTACGTAATATATAACAGTCATACACTGTACGTAATATATAACAGTCATACACTGTACATAATACATAACAGTCATACACTGTACATAATATATAACAGTCATACACTGTACATAATATATAACAGTCATACAATGTACACAATACATAACAGTCATACACTGTACATAATACATAAGTCATACACTTTACATAATATATAACAGTCATACAATGTACATAATACATAAGTCATACACTTTACATAATATATAACAGTCATACAATGTACACAATACATAACAGTCATACACTGTACATAATATATAACAGTCATACACTGTACATAATATATAACAGTCATACACTGTACATAATACATAACAGTCATACACTGTACACAATACATAACAGTCATACACTGTACACAATACATAACAGTCATACACTGTACATAATACATAACAGTCATACACTGTACATAATATATAGTACATAGTCATACACTGTACATAATATATAACAGTCATACACTGTACATAATACATAACAGTCATACACTGTACATAATATATAACAGTCATACACTGTACATAATGTATAACAGTCATACACTGTACATAATATATAACAGTCATACACTGTACATAATACATAACAGTCATACACTGTACATAATACATAACAGTCATACACTGTACACAATACATAACAGTCATACACTGTACATAATATATAACAGTCATACACTGTACATAATATATAGTACATAGTCATACACTGTACATAATACATAACAGTCATACACTGTACACAATACATAACAGTCATACACTGTACATAATACATAACAGTCATACACTGTACATAATACATAACAGTCATACACTGTACATAATACATAACAGTCATACACTGTACATAATATATAACAGTCATACACTGTACATAATATATAACAGTCATACACTGTACATAATACATAACAGTCATACACTGTACACAATACATAACAGTCATACACTGTACATAATATATAACAGTCATACACTGTACATAATATATAACAGTCATACACTGTACATAATATATAACAGTCATACACTGTACACAATACATAACAGTCATACACTGTACATAATACATAACAGTCATACACTGTACATAATACATAACAGTCATACACTGTACATAATACATAACAGTCATACACTGTACACAATACATAACAGTCATACACTGTACATAATACATAACAGTCATACACTGTACATAATACATAACAGTCATACACTGTACATAATATATAACAGTCATACACTGTAGATAATATATAACAGTCATACACTGTACACAATACATAACAGTCATACACTGTACACAATACATAACAGTCATACACTGTACATAATACATAACAGTCATACACTGTACATAATACATAACAGTCATACACTGTACACAATACATAACAGTCATACACTGTACATAATACATAACAGTCATACACTGTACATAATATATAGTACATAGTCATACATAACAGTCATACACTGTACATAATATATAGTACATAGTCATACATAACAGTCATACACTGTACATAATACATAACAGTCATACACTGTACATAATACATAACAGTCATACACTGTACATAATACATAACAGTCATACACTGTACATAATATATAACAGTCATACACTGTACACAATACATAACAGTCATACACTGTACACAATACATAACAGTCATACACTGTACATAATATATAGTACATAGTCATACATAACAGTCATACACTGTACATAATACATAACAGTCATACACTGTACATAATATATAACAGTCATACACTGTACATAATATATAGTACATAGTCATACACTGTACATAATACATAACAGTCATACACTGTACATAATATATAACAGTCATACACTGTACACAATACATAACAGTCATACACTGTACATAATACATAACAGTCATACACTGTACACAATACATAACAGTCATACACTGTACATAATACATAACAGTCATACACTGTACATAATATATAACAGTCATACACTGTACATAATACATAACAGTCATACACTGTACATAATATATAGTACATAGTCATACATAACAGTCATACACTGTACATAATACATAACAGTCATACACTGTACATAATACATAACAGTCATATACTGTACATAATATATAACAGTCATACACTGTACACAATACATAACAGTCATACACTGTACACAATACATAACAGTCATACACTGTACACAATACATAACAGTCATACACTGTACACAATACATAACAGTCATACACTGAACATAATACATAACAGTCATACACTGTACATAATACATAACAGTCATACACTGTACATAATACATAACAGTCATACACTGTGCATAATATATAACAGTCATACACTGTACACAATACATAACAGTCATACACTGTACATAATATATAACAGTCATACACTGTACATAATATATAGTACACAGTCATACATAACAGTCATACACTGTACATAATATATAACAGTCATACACTGTACACAATACATAACAGTCATACACTGTACATAATATATAACAGTCATACACTGTACATAATATATAGTACATAGTCATACACTGTACATAATACATAACAGTCATACACTGTACATAATATATAACAGTCATACACTGTACACAATACATAACAGTCATACACTGTACATAATACATAACAGTCATACACTGTACACAATACATAACAGTCATACACTGTACATAATACATAACAGTCATACACTGTACATAATATATAACAGTCATACACTGTACATAATACATAACAGTCATACACTGTACATAATATATAGTACATAGTCATACATAACAGTCATACACTGTACATAATACATAACAGTCATACACTGTACATAATACATAACAGTCATATACTGTACATAATATATAACAGTCATACACTGTACACAATACATAACAGTCATACACTGTACACAATACATAACAGTCATACACTGTACACAATACATAACAGTCATACACTGTACACAATACATAACAGTCATACACTGAACATAATACATAACAGTCATACACTGTACATAATACATAACAGTCATACACTGTACATAATACATAACAGTCATACACTGTGCATAATATATAACAGTCATACACTGTACACAATACATAACAGTCATACACTGTACATAATATATAACAGTCATACACTGTACATAATATATAGTACACAGTCATACATAACAGTCATACACTGTACATAATATATAACAGTCATACACTGTACACAATACATAACAGTCATACACTGTACGTAATACATAACAGTCATACACTGTACATAATACATAACAGTCATACACTGTACATAATACATAACAGTCATACACTGTACACAATACATAACAGTCATACACTGTACATAATACATAACAGTCATACACTGTACATAATACATAACAGTCATACACTGTACACAATACATAAAAGTCATATACTGTACATAATACATAACAGTCATACACTGTACACAATACATAACAGTCATACACTGTACACAATACATAACAGTCATACACTGTACATAATACATAACAGTCATACACTGTACATAATATATAGTACATAGTCATACATAACAGTCATACACTGTACATAATACATAACAGTCATACACTGTACATAATATATAACAGTCATACACTGTACATAATATATAGTACATAGTCATACATAACAGTCATACACTGTACATAATATATAACAGTCATACACTGTACATAATATATAACAGTCATACACTGTACATAATATATAACAGTCATACACTGTACATAATATATAACAGTCATACACTGTACATAATATATAGTACATAGTCATACACTGTACACAATACATAACAGTCATACACTGTACACAATACATAACAGTCATACACTGTACATAATACATAATAGTCATACACTGTACATAATACATAACAGTCATACACTGTACACAATACATAACAGTCATACACTGTACACAATATATAACAGTCATGCACTGTACATAATATATAACAGTCATACACTGTACACAATACATAACAGTCATACACTGTACATAATATATAACAGTCATACACTGTACATAATATATAACAGTCATACACTGTACATAATACATAACAGTCATACACTGTACATAATACATAACAGTCATACACTGTACATAATACATAACAGTCATACACTGTACATAATACATAACAGTCATACACTGTACATAATACATAACAGTCATACACTGTACATAATACATAAGTCATACACTGTACATAATATATAACAGTCATACACTGTACACAATACATAACAGTCATACACTGTACATAATACATAACAGTCATAAACTGTACATAATACATAACAGTCATACACTGTACATAATACATAACAGTCATACACTGTACATAATATATAACAGTCATACACTGTACATAATATATAGTACATAGTCATACATAACAGTCATACACTGTACATAATATATAACAGTCATACACTGTACATAATACATAACAGTCATACACTGTACATAATATATAGTACATAGTCATACATAACAGTCATACACTGTACATAATATATAACAGTCATACACTGTACATAATATATAACAGTCATACACTGTACATAATACATAACAGTCATACACTGTACATAATACATAACAGTCATACACTGTACATAATACATAACAGTCATACACTGTACATAATATATAACAGTCATACACTGTACACAATACATAACAGTCATACACTGTACACAATACATAACAGTCATACACTGTACACAATACATAACAGTCATACACCGTACATAATATATAGTACATAGTCATACATAACAGTCATACACTGTACATAATATATAACAGTCATACACTGTACATAATACATAACAGTCATACACTGTACACAATACATAACAGTCATACACTGTACATAATATATAACAGTCATACACTGTACATAATACATAACAGTCATACACTGTACATAATATATAACAGTCATACACTGTACATAATACATAACAGTCATACACTGTACACAATACATAACAGTCATACACTGTACATAATACATAACAGTCATACACTGTACATAATATATAACAGTCATACATTGTACATAATATATAGTACATAGTCATACATAACAGTCATACACTGTACATAATACATAACAGTCATACACTGTACATAATACATAACAGTCATACACTGTACATAATACATAACAGTCATACACTGTACATAATATATAACAGTCATACACTGTACATAATACATAACAGTCATACACTGTACATAATACATAACAGTCATACACTGTACATAATACATAACAGTCATACACTGTACATAATATATAACAGTCATACACTGTACACAATACATAACAGTCATACACTGTACATAACACATAACAGTCATAAACTGTACATAATACATAACAGTCATACACTGTACACAATACATAACAGTCATACACTGTACATAATACATAACAGTCATACACTGTACATAATATATAACAGTCATACACTGTACATAATATATAGTACATAGTCATACATAACAGTCATACACTGTACATAATATATAACAGTCATACACTGTACATAATATATAACAGTCATACACTGTACATAATATATAACAGTCATACACTGTACATAATATATAACAGTCATACACTGTACATAATATATAGTACATAGTCATACACTGTACACAATACATAACAGTCATACACTGTACACAATACATAACAGTCATACACTGTACATAATACATAATAGTCATACACTGTACATAATACATAACAGTCATACACTGTACACAATACATAACAGTCATACACTGTACACAATACATAACAGTCATACACTGTACATAATATATAACAGTCATACACTGTACATAATATATAACAGTCATACACTGTACATAATACATAACAGTCATACACTGTACATAATACATAACAGTCATACACTGTACATAATACATAACAGTCATACACTGTACATAAT